>NW_026898478.1:0-54503 GCF_033153095.1 Gastrolobium bilobum
AGGTGAAAGTAAAGGATGGGGACAGTGAATTCAGAAAATATCTCTGTCCTTTGCAGAATCTGCATCATCGAAATTCAAAACTTAGATAGAAATATAAACCATCCAAATGGAAAAATAAAAGGACGTTTGAAAAATAAACACCAAAAATGAGAAAGATCATGTGGCAGAGAGTAGGGGTGTTAACAGGCCGAGCCGAGCCGAGCTTTGATCTTAACGGGCCAAGCCTGTATTTAAACGTGTCAGACTGGCCTTAGCCTGTTACCTGTTACGAATATAATATTAGCCTGTGGCCTGGTTCGTTTACAAAAAATAAAAGCCTGTCTCAAGCCTGTGGCCTGTTTATTTATTAAAAATAAAAACCTTACATTCCAATTTGTAGCCGTATTTAGCCCATTAATCATGCACTGATATGTATTTTTTGTAAGAAAATAATAGTTGTTTCTTTTATAATAAAAAAACATTAATATTAAAAAATCAAAATAACAACATCACCTTTACTTTATTTTATGTTGCTTTTCCTTAATTTTCTTCCACATTCTAGATTTTTTACATTAAATTTTCTTCCACATTTCTTAATATTCTAGATTTTTTACACTAGATTTGAACCCCACCAATAAATTTTCTTCCACATTTTACATTATTTTTTCTTCCACGGTCGCCGCCATAAGCATCATTATAAGTCGTGGAATCCGCATGGCTTATAAAAATAGATGATGAACATGACTTAGATCGGGGAGAAGAGATAGAGCAGAGACAAAAAACTGAGAAAAGGATGTTGAAATGATTAATATAAAAATATAAAAATTAAAAAAATTTAATGTATACGGGCCAGCCTCCTAGGCTTCAAGGCCGGGCTTGGCTATGAAAGCCTGAGGCCTTTTAAATAAAAAAGCTTTTGCATGAGTATAAGTTTGGGCTTAATAATAAAAAAAGACGAGCCGAGCCGAAACGGGTCGGGCCTAAGGCCCCTGATAGGCCCTTGGCCTTATTATCACCCCTAGCGGATAGCATAAGTCCCACCACACCTAATAATTTCAATCATTTTTACCTTTCAAGAATCAAGTACTGGATTCGAGATAATTTACACTTTCAATCTCAGCCACTTTACCTTGAAGATCATCTCTGAAAATACACATGATAAAGCCCAAAAATGGTCAAATAGCCTACATAGTATACACAGCTAACCTCGTACACATGCATAATTGAAGTGAACTTTCTTCTTTTCCTTTTTTTCCTAAAATACAAGTATTGCTGAGTTTTAAATGCACACCTACACGGTGTCTCATACCCTTTTATAAAATTTACACATTTTAAATTGGAAAAATTAATTGTCATTTTTTTTTGTAAACAATTAATTGTCATTTTAAATTAGATGACTTTTATTTTATAATTATACAGAGGAAAGAAAATATTAAAAATCATTAAATATATATTAAAACGATATAATTTTATAATTTTCCATCAACATTAGACTCATCAGTATTTACAAATAATCTTGTTCAATCATTCACAAAAAATGTCGATGTTGATCAGACTAATTATTAACCAAACAAGAACAATAGTGAAAATAAAAGTATAAAAATAGAAAGAATGCATGGTTACGTGACTTGTTGGTTTAGGGTCAATCATTTGTGTAATAATCCGAGTCAATTATTTGTGTAGGATCATAAAGATCAAAGTCAGATTCAAAGTCCAAGTCCAAGTCTTCATTTAAGATTGAGCCTATTGAGCTTAAATTGGTAAGATGTGAAGCATAACTGCCATCCTGGCTTTGGTCAGCCAACCCCTGAAATGGCACAATATTACTTGTTTGCCTAGGACTAATCATCTCACCAGATGAAGAGGATATTTAAAAGGACTGACTTGCTGGGTTGCCTTAGACCTGATTCTTTTCAGTCGAAGTCTTTATTTTTGCAGCAATTAAAAAAACAAATAAAGTTCTATAAGTGAAAAACTATGGTTTTATGAAATTAAAGCAGAAAGGAAAAGAAAAAAATACCTGCAGATGGCTGGCCACATGCGCCCTAGTAAGATGCTTCTCAACCTTCATCAATTGAAGAATTTTTCTAGGTACAACCTCTGCAATCAAAAGAACATACAAATGTGTCAGACTTCATTAACAATAATGCCATGACATCTACTCCAGTGCACTACAGATTAGGAAGAGTGTTTAAGAAAGCATTCAAAATAATGTTGAACAAAAAAATACAGCAATTGGAAAAATACAGCAAACATATACTTTTGCGATACAAAAAAATAACCCAGAGTTTTCACAGGAATGGGAAAAGGCATCATTGTTTCATTTTTGGCAGCGAATGGAAGACACAGTTGGGACCAATTGGGCAGCTTCCAGCTCTCATGAGACCAAATTAATCATGATCGAATTAAGGAAAATTTGAATTTTGATTTGTTCAGTTTTCGAGAGATGCCAAATAAGTATATTAGCTTACTCCAAGGAAAGGATTACTGAAATAGGAATACATGGGCAGTGGATTTGTTTGTTATTTGGAAATGCACACTGGTATTAACAACGGAGAAGCCATTTTTTATTTTGGTGCAGATTCCAATATTATGACAGAAATTATATATCCAAGTGGGGCTGAGACAGATGTTCGAAGAATTATGGTTGGATTCTGGGCAGTGGATGTGAAGACACTTGTGGAAATAAAGTTTGGAAAGAGAGGCGATGGAACTAGTTTTCACATTGTAATATTATTAGGATTTGATTGCTATTTCTACACAAAAATATAATAAAAGTATTGCTAAAATAAAGCAGAAACATCAATTGATTGACCAATTGTAGCATTTAATAACAATTAAGATAACAACTAATTTGCATTGTAGAGAAAGAGTGAATAACTTACTGTCAACACCCAAGTCATTAACAGCGGCCACAAAACACCGACCGATGTAGCTCTTCGGTGCAAACAACCCGAGACTGCTTTTGGGTTGACCGGTCCTCTTGGTTAAGACCTTTCTCAAGTTCTACATGAACTTCATCCTCATCTTCTTCCATCTTCTCTGCTTTTTCATCATCTTTATCCTCGTCTTCTTCCATCTTCTCAGCTTCATCCTCATCTTCATCTTCTTCCATCTTCTCAGCTTCATCCTCATTTTCATCCTCATCTTCTTTCATCTTCTCAGCTTTTTCATCATCTTCATCTTCTTCCATCTCCTCAGCTTCATCCTCATCATCTTCCATCTTTTCAGCTTTTTCATCATCTTCAACATTATGAAAAACCAACATGTTATCATTCCAATCGAAACCAACATCTAAATATTGCGAAAAAAAAACGAAAGAAAGAAAGAAAGAACCATTAATATTTAAAAAATAAATAAAATGGAAAACCCACATTTCTAAATATATCCAATGTTAGTTTTGTTAAATAAAACACCAACTGAAAAAACTAACAAACTCAACTAGACAAAATCAAAAAACAAAAAAACCAGTTAATAGTCCAGTAATAAGATGTCTGGGCAGACAGAAACAAAAGCACACAATCGAACATCCACTGTATTATCAAGAAAAAAAAGAAACGAAATCGAAAGAAAAGAAAAGCAAGAACATAATGGAAAAGCCACACCCTCAATATTGCCAGAATAATAAAGAAAAAGAAAGAAAGAAACATATATTTCATATGGTATTGACAAAAGACAAGCCACACCCTCAATCTCTATTTTCAAGAAAAAAAAAGGAAAGGAAAGAACACAGTCGAATATCAGCAAGAAACCCACATACTCAATCTTTTCAAGCAAGAAATATCAGCATATAATCAAACATTTTCAAGAAGAAAAGAAAAGAAAAGAAAAGAAAAGAAAGGGTAGAAGTACCATACCTAGGTAATGACACCTTTGTAGGAGTGTTGCCAAACAATACAGCTGGTTGGGTCATCATCTCCCATTGCATCCCATCTCCCATATTCATCCTCATCTTCTTCCATCATCTCAGCTTCATCCTCATCTTCATCCTCTTCCATCTTCTCATCTTCATCCTCATCTACTTGCATCCCATCTCCCATATGCATCCTCATCTTCTTCCATCATCTCAGCTTCATCCTCATCTTCATCCTCTTCCATCTTCTCAGCTTCAGCTTCATCTTCATCCTCTTCTACTTGCATCCCATCTCCCATATTCATCCTCATCTTCTTCCATCATCTCAGCTTCATCCTCATCTTCATCCTCTTCCATCTTCTCAGCTTCATCCTCTTCTACTTGCATCCCATCTCCCATTGCATCCCATCTCCCATATTCATCCTCATCTTCTTCCATCATCTCAGCTTCATCCTCTTCCATCTTCTCAGCTTTTTCATCATCTTCAACATGATGAAAAACCAACATGTTATCATTCCAATCGAAACCATAGATATTTAAAAAATAAATAAAATAGAAAACCCACATATCTAAATATATCCAATGTTAGTTTTGTTAAATAAAACACCAACTGAAAAAATTAACAAACTCAACTAGACAAAATATATCCGCATGGCTTATAAAAATAGATGATTAACAAACCTTAAGAAAACCTTAAGAAAACAGAGAAAGAAACCCTAAGAAAACCTTAAGAAGAGTGAAAAGAGAGAAAGAAAATTTTTAATTTATATTTTTTGGCGGCAAAACTATGATGACCGTTGTATTCTCTTAACTCTTAACTCGTAAGTTATTTCCGTCCCTCTGAAGTTCTAATTTAGCTACTCTTAAAATTTATTATATTTACTAATTTATATCAGCTAATGTATATACATATTAAAAAATATATGTGTGGATGGACAGCTGAGAAATATATATTCTAATTTTAAGGAAATAAAATTCATTTTAATTATTAAAAATATGAGACATGATTGGGTTGAGAAAAAATTCATCACAATATATATATATATATATAATTCATTATAGTTTGACTAATTACTTTGATTAATTTAATAAAAAAAACCCGCGATTCACACTAAAATAAATATAATCATAATAATATTTATTAAAAAATTGGCTTTACTAAATGCTAACATCTTTTAAACAAGAGTAACAGAAGAAAGCTTGAGAAGAAGCATTTACAAAGACCTTAATCTAGATGACTTTAAAGAAACTTTGGTTATTGATACCACCATTTAGAAAAAATTAAACAGACGCTTAAACGAGGATTAAAATGCAATGAACATTATTTACCCCTCCCCCCTTCCCCCCAAAAAAAAAATAGAAATGCAAAGAAGATTGAGAGAAGACAATCTTAGAGTTCTATTGGTTGTGTCCCCATAATCACAACATAATACAGAATGAAGAAGAGGTACTTACTTACCAGAGAGGTGACTACTTCAGTTGTTTGATGAAATACTTCTGAGGGATCTACACCACAGAACACTGGCAGGACCTTGGTATATTTGGTTCTGCTCCGCTCCATTATTACCTCCTTAAAACATTTCCAGAGAAAATAGTGTTTACTATTTTCTCTGGAAATGTTTTGAGAAAACAATAACATAAACACTATTTTGAAACGCCTCATCATTATCATGTAAAAAAACACTAGTTGTTTGTTGGGTGCACATGCAAAGAAGAGAGTGGTTCTGATCTGTAATATAATGGGGTAGGTGGTGGCTGTTTCGGTGAACTGAAGACAATGGATCTATGGAAGTGACATGAGAGTCCAAAGATAATGTAAAGTGAGAGAGAATGGACAGATCGCAGCAATAAGTTTTTGAGAAAGGTGAAAGAGAGAGACACGTAGAGACAGAAAGGTAGGAAGCGGAAAAGCTCAAGAGAGAAGAGTGGACGCAAAAAAATAAAAGCAAGCTCTCTTGTCAAATCACAACTTTCACATTAGGTGAAATGAGGACTGACAAAAGCAATTAATGGCTCTGATCTCTGATCAACAGAACAGTAGTATCTCTCTCCTATTCCCCAAATAAACTTTAATCTCATACTACCATCCTTATAAACAAGAGAATACATTGATATCAGGAGCAAGGGACTCTCTATGTAGGGAAAAAGCGAAAGACTATGCATGATACCAGAGATTATAAACTACAGAATAGGTGAATGAATGATACAGGGCTACACAGCACAGCTATATAGTTTTAATATAACAATCAATGGAGTCATAGCAGCAGGGATTTTAACTACAATTGTTTAAAATTAAAAAAAAAATGATATACTATTTTATATGTTTAGAATTTAAAAAAAATAATAATAATATTCTTCATCTTCAATCTTTATTAATAATTTGATAATATCACACTATCATTTTTGGAAAGAAAAAAGATTCAAAATTCCATAAGAAGCCAAGTTTTTGAGAAAGGTGAAAGAGAGAGACACGTATAGAAAGGTATGAAGTGGAAAAGCTCAGGAGAGATGCAAGGAACCAAATAAAGCTCTCTTGTCAAATCACAAATTAGGTGCTCTGAGGATCTGACTCTGACTCTGATCTCTGATCAACAGAACAGTAGTCTAACATCTCTCCTATTCCCCAAATAAAGTAACACAAACAGCGCAATTAAACTTCAATCTTATTAAGAAATTTTTCAAATTCATTTATTTATTTATTTTTTTCTTTTTAAATTAATCACACACTAAACTTAAAAAACTATTAATTAACCTCCTCTTATATACATGCATGTTTTTAAAAGCAGAGGCAAAAAGTAATAATACTGAGTGAACCGAAACAGAGCTTCTAAGATTCATTCAGTTATATATAAGAAACTTAACACTACAAACAAAAGTAATAATACAGACAGATACAATGAATGAACCATCATAGAGCACAAACAAATATACATACATGACACGTACAGTATTAATAATGAGGATTTAAGAAAAAATAAAGGTATGGCATGGTATGGAGGGGAAGTTACCTTATCCTCAGCATTCAGCAGCAAGTAAAGGAAGATTATTGAGAAGAATCTCAACTCAAGAGGCTCAGTGTCGGGGGCCATCAAGAGGACTAGCTCAGAAATGCCTCTGTTCAGTGTCTTTTTTGAGCTGAGCTACAAATACAAAAAGAAATACATGTTTTATGGTCGCTGAAACAAAAAAAAAAGAAAGAAAAAAAACGCAATAACACACTTAAAATAAATGGAAGAACCAATGAAATGAAATGAAAGCAGAGGCGAAAGAAAGTTCCTTTCATGTGAGTTGAGCTGCTGCTTGTAGTTGGTAGCTTATCTTGTTGAACAAGATCTTCAACAGTATTGTTATTGTGAGTTGAGCTGAGCATCGGCCAAAGGTAACCACCATTTTTGTGATTTGATTGAAAGAAAGAAAGAAAACTTGAAGAAGAACATTCATTCAAGTCAGATTCAATGAATCGTTTGTTTAGAAGGAAGAGAAGATAACGAAAAGAAAAGGTAACCAACCATTTTTGTGATTTGATTGAAGGGTGAGAAGAGAAGAGAAGAGGGTGCTTAGGGTTTTTCTTTGGTGGAGAAGAGAGAGAGGGAGAAGAAAGAGAGGAATGAGTGAGTGTAATTAAATTAAATCCCGCCCAATTAAATTACATTTTTTACGTTTAAGCTAGATGCCAGTGAAAATTAAAATTAAACAATGAAAACATATATGTACGAGTAAACAAGAGAATACATCGATATCAGTAGCAAGGACTCTCTTTGGGGGAAAAGATACAAGGATTATAGACTACAGAATAGGTGAATGAATGATACAGTGCTACACAGCACAGCTAGATAGTTTTAATATAATAACACTATCATTTTTTGGAAACAAAAAAAGCTTCAAAATTCCCTAAGAAGCCAAGATTTTGAGAAAGTGAAAGAGAGAGACACGTAGAGAGAGAGAGAGAAAGGTAGGAGCTCAGAAGAGAAGCAAGGAAGCAAAAAAAAGAAGAAGTGCGCAATTAATAACCAATAAAGCTCTCTTGTCAAATCACAATATTAGGTGCTCTGAGGATCTGACTCTGATCTTCGATCAACAGAACAATAGTCTAGCATCTCTCCTATTCCCTAAATAAAGTAACACAAACAGCGCAATTAAACTTCAATCTTATTAAGAAATTTTTCAAATCCATTTATTTATTTATTTTCTTCTCTTTAAATTATGTTGGAATTTATATATATATATATATATATAAATTGTATAGACAATCTATTGGTTATGAATAAGAAGTTTGGTAGTGAAAAGGTGTACCTTTTCGTCGACAAACAGATGTATCTTTTCATCCTAAACGATGTGTTGTTTCATCCTAATGGACATGTTGTTTCATCCTAACGGACATGTTGTTTCATCCTTGAATGGGTGTCTTTTCGTGTTGAACGAATGTGTCTTTTCGTGTCGAACGAATGTGTCTTTTCGTGTCCAACGGATGTGTTGTTTCGTCATCGAATAGGTGCCTTTTGGAACGTGACTTTACGTTGTCTATAAATAGACACTGACACCTTCATAAAATGGATCCAATTTTTCTGCACTGAAACTCTGCCGGAATTTTTCTCCTTCCGGTTTTGCATGTGCCTTTTCATACTCCGGTGTAGTTTCCTCTGGCATTTTGTTGTGTTCGTTTGAGCTGTTGACTGGTAGTGCCGCCACTCTTCAGACGAAATCCGTTCTATCCTGGGAGACAAGTGTCCATCTACCTTAGGCATCAGTGAGGGGACAAATTGTCTTAAGGAGACACGTTCTGTGGGCTCAGATTTTATCCTTCTGATTTTGCATATCTGATTCATCATTCTGTCTTTCTCTAATACCTGACAAGTAAGTCTGTTTTTTTTAATTGTTTATAATTGCACAGTGATAATTCTGATCATCTACCTCCTCCTCTGCTTTATACATGGGTTCAAACCTCTCAGTGATTTAACATCACCCACTGTCTTCAATAACAATCTTAAGACAATTGAATGCCAATAAATGCATAACATTTCACACATAATAATTAATATAACAAAATATTCATGTCATAAGTATTTCTCATTTATCATACTATACCATTAAATGACATCAAATTTCACTGCATTTCTCATTGAACCAGCATCAAAATAAGCACATCAAACCAAAAGGTCATATATCAATTTTTGGTACCATGCTTATAAATATATAAAGCCATTTCACAAAAGACTTAATATAATTGGAAAGACCATCAACCATCAAACGGGATTCGTCACATGGCATGGTTGTCTTACACGAAACAATTCTTTTAGAATAAAGGCATGCATATAATTAGTCATATATATACAATCAAAGGCCACAAACCCAAAATTATATGTAGGCATTAATTCAAAAATCATAACCAATCAATGGAAACCTTTCAATTTTTCATTATGGTCCTCTATAATTTTAATTCAAGTGCCTCAATATACAAAGCATCGATATGTTTACTTCCATGAATTTCACTCATGGTTTCAAAAATCATATATTCAACAACAATAAACTGGAAAGAAAGATCGTAACAGTGCATTAAAACTACAAAGGCTATTCAAAACCATTATGAACACGAAGATCGAGAAACCCAATGTGAAGCACTTTCACAATTCATGATTACAAAATTCAATGCAATTCATGAGTCTATGGGTATATAGCGGAACATTATCATTCCAATAATCATGATATTACCAACCGATGCTTACGGTTCCAACCATGACATTTCGATGTTCTCAAAGAAATGGAAACTAACAGTACATCTTTCCATGCAAAATCAAAACATTAGTTGTTGTGACAAAAAACAATCGGTTATTACAAGAAACCGATACGTTCTCAAATTAAGCCGAGACATAATATAAGTATATATATTCCACGATCATGCACATTCAATTCATGAAATTCTGAAACAGTATTTACAATGATAGAATCCAACATAAAACATGATAATATATATCAAAGAAAGCATGAAACCGTAACAGCAATTAGAAAAGAAACCAATTTCTATGCACGTTGTACGAAACAACGATGGAAATGTCAAAATCAAATTTATTTATTCTTTTTTTAAAAAATTCAATTAAGACAAATCTGAATGAGTTTTAAAGTTGCATGGTTACGTAACTTTTGAAATCAGACACGAAAATCGAAAATGATATATATATATATATATATATATATATATATATATATATATAAAATTCAAAGCCACAAATTGCAACGTTAGCAACTAAGTGCAGATCAATTGCATTGCGGTAAATTCCGATCTTCAAAAACACATATTAATGAAATATAATGTCGCATAAGATATAATATTATATATCAATTGGAAATCTAAAGACACATATTTCCAGTCATAGAAAAGTGATACCATTCACATATTATTCATACAAACAGAAATTATACTATGATTAATCACATAGATTAATCACACAATAAATAAAAAACAGTATATAAAACAGAAAATAAAATATACTGATCACAGGTTCAAAACACCAAAATTGTCTTAAGATTGTTAATGGAATTTCTAATTCTGTGTTGAGTGTTTGATTCTGTGTTGTTGAAATTATGTTTTTACTTTACCGTGTCTCGGTTCTGTTCGTTTTCATACTGGTTTGAATTTTTCATTTAAAAAAAAAACGGAAAATTTGTATACACGGTTAACCCTCGGTTTGTTTTGAAACCACCACAGAAATAAAGGGATCTGTTTAATATAATACACTATATATATGTTAAATTGGTTAGCATTGGTGTATCGATTTTCGTGTCCATGCTTTTGAATAGCATTTTCAACACTGTACTCTCGATTTTTTGTACAAAGATTATTATAATATTGGTTTTTCATATTGATTTTGAAAAGTAATTTATCGATGGTCGTGCCTTCATATTGGTTTTGATATATACTACAGTACGGTTTGCTTTTGAATACGGAAGTATGTATAAAACCAAAACCTTGCCTTGATATTTGAAAACTACTTCGTGAATATTGTTCTAATATGATATTTGTTAGTTTTCGTGATTTGTCTTCTACATATATATACATCTTCTATTACGTAATATATATGTTATTGTTCTAAAAGTCCTGTGTGGATTTTGGCTTTCATATATATCATTTGTTTCTCGTTTATCGTGCTACATTGTATTTTAAATAGAATGTGTCATGTTGATGCTTGAATTAATGTTTATAATTGATATGCGATTGCTTATCAAATGCACTGTGTGTGAACCGTGGATGTCTTTTGCAAGTGAAACCATATGAAGTTTCTTTCTCAATAGATATCATGTATTACTTGATGCATTACGGCTTTCGGATGCCATTAGACACTGCATGTTGTGTTTTGGTTTGTGAAAAAAAAAATTGATAGCCATTACTGTGGCACGAAATGTTGCACCGAATGGTTGATCTTGAGAGTCAGACCAAAATGTCTCCGTTGATTCATGGACTCATACCATGTATAAAGGGTGCATTGCAATTAAATCCATGATTGCACATAAAAAAAAAGGAACTGCAAAGGGTCAGTTTTGAAATGCATGAATTGATGCATAAAATAGTTTTTGGTGGAAACTTGATGGGGTTTTCACGGTTGGAATTTGATGGTTACATTTGAATAAGTAACCACAAGTGAACCAAACGGTTCATGTGAATTTATGGCTGAAGCACAATTTCATGTTGCCATAATCGTATCCGGCCCGAATTAATTTTGTCATCTAAATATTGAGTTTCTTAATTTATTGGCTTTAATTGAATTTGTAGTGGGGCTATTATTATGAGAGAGAGAAAATGACATTTGGAAAGTAGTGAATTAGATGGCATTTTATATTGAATACGTGATTAATATATATGTGCATTTTTTGAGAATATGTGTTGACTGCAATGTTGCAAACAATACATAATAATTGTGTTTTTGCATGAAAGAAAAATAACTTTGAGAATGCAAAATGTGGAATCTTAAATTCTCTGTGTTTGCAAAATATTTGCATTTTGGAATTAAAGTATGATAAATTTCTTGAAAATATCTGAGTTGATTTAATTCCAAATTATATGTTTTATTTCAAATATCATAAATGATGTGACGATTATGTATCATTTTAAGGGTTAAATTGGAATTTATTATTTGATATATGTGTTATAGTCGAATAATGTTAAATTGAAAGTTTAAGGAATTAGGGAGCGATCAAGGGGGAGATTACGATGACCCTTTGAGAAATTTGTTTAGAGTTTGAAATTTTACACAAAACGATGGCTTCTTATGCTCCACAATCCAATGGGATTGTTGAGAGGAATGATGTCCTCTTTGAGGAATTTTGTTTAGAGTTTGGTACTATATATCAAACGATTGCTCCTTATGGTGTTGCAATTTAATGTGATTGCGTATAAAGAACCAGACATTAAATAAAATGATGTTGTTGATGTCTGGTTTATGGGGCAAAGTCATTTAATGACAAATTATATAATCAGTAAAGTACCCCACAAGAAAATTAAGAACATTCCCTATGAAATGTGGAAAGGTAGGGAGCCTACCTTGAATTATCTTGAAGTGTGGGGGTGTTTGGCTAAGGTTGCGGTTCCTAAACCTAAAAGGTTGATAATCGGACCTAAAACTGTGGATTGTGTATTCATTGGTTATGCAGGTTTCTGGTTTATAAATCTGATGTTTCAGATATACATGTTAATACGGTTATTGAGTCAAGGGAAGTTACTTTCCTTCAAGACGTATTTTCGTATAAGAAAATATATGAATCAAGTGGTAATAATGATGATAGGGTTGTGATACCTCAGGATGCTACAACTGATACTGATCCTGTAGAGGATGTAGAAGATGAACCTAGACGTAGCAAGAGGCAAAGGACCGCCACATCCTTTGGACCTGATTTTATGACATATCTATTAGAAAATGAGCCTCGGACGTATAAGGAAGCTATAACGTCCCCGGAAAGACCATTCTGGGAAGAAGCTATCAATAGTGAAATAGAATCTATCTTGTCCAACCACACTTGGGAATTGGTAAATCTTCCTCCTGGCAATAAGCCTTTAGGAAGTAAGTGGGTTTTCAAAAGAAAAATGAAAGAGAGTGGCACTATTGATAAATATAAAGCAAGGCTTGTGGTAAAAGGTTACAGGCAACGTGAAGGTCTCGATTTTTCGATACTTATTCACCGGTTACAAGGATCACATCTATTAGGATGTTGATCGCGGTAGCTGCATTGAATGGATTACAAATACATCAAATGGATGTTAAGACTGCCTTCTTAAACGGCGACCTGGAAGAAGAGATATATTTAGAACAACCTGAAGGTTTTGTTGTTCCAGGACAAGAACGGAAAGTTTGTCGCTTATTAAAATCCCTTTACGGGTTAAAGCAAGCTCCAAAACAATGGCATGAGAAATTTGACAAAGTTATGTTGTCAAATGAATTTCGAATTAATGAATGTGACAAATGTGTCTATGTTTGAAATACTGAAAAAGGTTTTGCCATTGTCTGTCTTTATGTAGACGACATGTTGATCATGGGTAGTAATAATCAAATGATTAATGCTACTAAACAATTACTTAAAAGTAAGTTTGATATGAAAGATATGGGGATAGCAGACGTTATCCTAGGTATTAAAATCCATAGAACATCTACAGGGTTGGCCTTATCACAGGCTCACTATATAGCTAAGGTTCTTGAGAAATTCAAGAGTTTGAATATAACTCCTGTGAGGAACCTGTAGATTCTAATTTGAGTTTATTAAAGAACACTGGTAAAGCTACAGCACAAAAGCTATATGCTCAAGTGTTGGGAAGCCTTATGTATGTTATGAACTGCACCAGACCTGATATTGCTTATGCAGTAAGTCTGTTAAGTCGCTTTACCAGTAATCCAAATGAGAATCATTGGAAAGCTATGGTAAGAGTTTTGGGATACTTGAAGTATACTCAGAATTATGCTTTGTATTACGAGAAATACCCTGCGGTTATAGAAGGGTATTGTGATGCAAATTGGATCACCGGCTCTAACGACACTAGATCCACAAGTGGATATGTGTTTACCCTTGGTGGAGGTGCTATGTCTTGGAAATCGTCCAAGCAAACCTGCATTGCAAGGTCAACCATGGAAACAGAATTTATTGCTTTAGATAAGGCTGGTGAAGAAGCCGAATGGCTTCGTAATTTTATTGAGGATGTTCCTAATTGGCCAAGACCGGTACCATCCGTATGCATACATTGTGATAGCCAAGCAGCTATTGGAAGGGCCAAGAACGTCATGTATAACGGTAAGTCTAGACACATACGTCGAAGACATGATACCGTAAGACAACTATTCTCGAATGGAATCATTTCAATTGACTATGTTAAGTCTAAGGAAAACATAGCGGATCCGTTAACCAAAAGGATTCCTAGAGAGTTGGTTGAAAATTTGTCGAAAGGAATGGGTTGTTTTTTCTTTGTTTTTTCTTTTTCTTTCGTACTGTAAACAATGAAACGGTTTTCATATCTATCTATATATATGAAAGCCAAGTGACTTTATTAAATGCTTGTGCACAGCGGTTTATTGCAACCGAAGAATTCTATGCATATATTATTATATTATGAAGGTTTACGGTTAATAATAACCATTGAATGAGTCTCGGTTATCAATTCCATGCATGGCTGGCAATTTATATATATGTTTATATGGCCTGTTTCAATACCTTTAAGGTCGAAGGAAGTTGCCTTTTTAAAAAAAATAAAAAATGGAAATTCTTGTTCTATTCTTTTATACATGGCATCTGTAACATTTACGGATTTGACAAACTCAACTTCGAAATAGTAAATGCATTTATGGCATTGAATTTATGATTGGAAATTAAATTTCAAACCTTGATTTGGTGTCAACCTCTTGCAGATTGAAAATGTTTCTTTGAAACATTGCATCTTTTGAATTTAAAGGAAAAAAAAATGGCAGTTTATTAACTATCTATTTTATAACTTGCTGCTGGAGCATTTTCCTTGTTTTATCTTGGTTTGATACTTCATTATTTAAATTTAAGTTGTGACAGTTATTACGTAGCCTCCATCATGTAATCGGTTATTGGGTTTTCTTACATGATATGAATCCAACTATGTTGGGATATGGACAAACATCATTTATAAAGGTGATAATTATTACACCCAACGTTATGGGTGTCTTGGTGGCAAGTGTGATGTACTATCATCTTTTGAGGAACCAAGGTTAGAAACCTTTTGGCCATTGGAGTGTGATTTTATTTCTTATGTGAATGTAACCACCACGCCACTGTAGGTGGTATACTGAGTTTTTGGCATTTTAGAATATGTCAAGTGAATTAGCATTGCTTGTTGTCATTCAAGTAATCTGAGGACAAATGGATGCGTTTTAATATCTATAATACGTTGATAATGATGCATCGAATGGATATCGTGATGATGATCCATTGGAGAATTAATACATTTATTTCGTGGGAAATCTCTCGATTTCTTTGAATGAATATATATGAAGCAACTAATGAGTGTCATTACTCGTTTATGTGTATGAATGCATTGTGATTAATTGCATTTTGGAATTAAAGTATGATAAATTTCTTGAAAATATCTGAGTTGATTTAATTCCAAATTATATGTTTTATTTCAAATATCATAAATGATGTGACGATTATGTATCATTTTAAGGGTTAAATTGGAATTTATTATTTGATATATGTGTTATAGTCGAATAATGTTAAATTGAAAGTTTAAGGTATTAAGGAGCGATCAAGGGGGAGATTACGATGACCCTTTGAGAAATTTGTTTAGAGTTTGAAATTTTACACAAAACGATGGCTTCTTATGCTCCACAATCCAATGGGATTGTTGAGAGGAATGATGTCCTCTTTGAGGAATTTTGTTTAGAGTTTGGTACTATATATCAAACGATTGCTCCTTATGGTGTTGCAATTTAATGTGATTGCGTATAAAGAACCAGACATTAAATAAAATGATGTTGTTGATGTCTGGTTTATAGGGCAAAGTCATTTAATGACAAATTATATAATCAGTAAAGTACCCCACAAGAAAATTAAGAACATTCCCTATGAAATGTGGAAAGGTAGGGAGCCTACCTTGAATTATCTTGAAGTGTGGGGGTGTTTGGCTAAGGTTGCGGTTCCTAAACCTAAAAGGTTAAAAATCGGACCTAAAACTGTGGATTATGTATTCATTGGTTATGCAGGTTTCTGGTTTATAAATCTGATGTTTCAGATATACATGTTAATACGGTTAATGAGTCAAGGGAAGTTACTTTCCTTGAAGACGTATTTCCGTATAAGAAAATATATGAATCAAGTGGTAATAATGATGATCAGGTTGTGATACCTCAGGATGCTACAACTGATACTGATCCTGTAGAGGATGTAGAAGATGAACCTAGACGTAGCAAGAGGCAAAGGACCGCCACATCCTTTGGGAAGCTATAACGTCCCCGGAAAGACCATTCTGGGAAGAAGCTATCAATAGTGAGATAGAATCTATCTTGTCCAACCACACTTGGGAATTGGTAAATCTTCCTCCTGGCAATAAGCCTTTAGGAAGTAAGTGGGTTTTCAAAAGAAAAATGAAAGAGAATGGCACTATTGATAAATAAAAAGCAAGGCTTGTGGTAAAAGGTTACAGGCAACGTGAAGGTCTCGATTTTTCGATACTTATTCACCGGTTACAAGGATCACATCTATTAGGATGTTGATCGCGGTAGCTGCATTGAATGGATTACAAATACATCAAATGGATGTTAAGACTTCCTTCTTAAACGGCGACCTGGAAGAAGAGATATATTTAGAACAACCTGAAGGTTTTGTTGTTCCAGCACAAGAACAGAAAGTTTGTCGCTTATTAAAATCCCTTTACGGGTTAAAGCAAGCTCCAAAACAATGGCATGAGAAATTTGACAAAGTTATGTTGTCAAATGAATTTCGAATTAATGAATGTGACAAATGTGTCTATGTTTGAAATACTGAAAAAGGTTTTGCCATTGTCTGTCTTTATGTAGACGACATGTGGATCATGGGTAGTAATAATCAAATGATTAATGCTACTAAACAATTACTTAAAAGTAAGTTTGATATGAAAGATATGGGGATAGCAGACGTTATCCTAGGTATTAAAATCCATAGAACATCTACAGGGTTGGCCTTATCACAGGCTCACTATATAGCTAAGGTTCTTGAGAAATTCAAGAGTTTGAATATAACTCCTGTGAGGAACCTGTAGATTCTAATTTGAGTTTATTAAAGAACACTGGTAAAGCTACAGCACAAAAGCTATATGCTCAAGTGTTGGGAAGCCTTATGTATGTTATGAACTGCAACAGACCTGATATTGCTTATGCAGTAAGTCTGTTAAGTCGCTTTACCAGTAATCCAAATGAGAATCATTGGAAAGCTATGGTAAGAGTTTTGGGATACTTGAAGTATACTCAGAATTATGCTTTGTATTACGAGAAATACCCTGCGGTTATAGAATTATACTTGAAGCTAACAACACTAGATCCACAAGTGGATATGTGTTTACCCTTGGTGGAGGTGCTATGTCTTGGAAATCGTCCAAGCAAACCTGCATTGCAAGGTCAACCATGGAAGCAGAATTTATTGCTTTAGATAAGGCCGGTGAAGAAGCTGAATGGCTTCGTAATTTTATTGAGGATGTTCCTAATTGGCCAAGACCGGTACCATCCGTATGCATACATTGTGATAGCCAAGCAGCTATTGGAAGGGCCAAGAACGTCATGTATAACGGTAAGTCTAGACACATACGTCGAAGACATGATACCGTAAGACAACTATTCTCGAATGGAATCATTTCAATTGACTATGTTAAGTCTAAGGAAAACATAGCGGATCCGTTAACCAAAGGGATTCCTAGAGAGTTGGTTGAAAATTTGTCGAAAGGAATGGGTTGTTTTTTCTTTTTCTTTCTTACTGTAAACAATGAAACGGTTTTCATATCTATCTATATATATGAAAGCCAAGTGACTTTATTAAATGCTTGTGCACAACGGTTTATTGCAACCGAAGAATTCTATGCATATATTATTATATTATGAAGGTTTACAGTTAATAATAACCATTGAATGAGTCTCGGTTATCAATTACATGCATGGCTGGAAATTTATATATATGTTTATATGGCCTGTTTCAATACCTTTAAGGTCGAAGGAAGTTGCCTTTTTAAAAAAAAAATGGAAATTCTTGTTCTATTCTTTTATACATGGCATCTGTAACATTTACGGATTTGACAAACTCAACTTCGAAATAGTAAATGCATTTATGGCATTGAATTTATGATTGGAAATTAAATTTCAAACCTTGATTTGGTGTCAACCTCTTGCAGATTGAAAATGTTTCTTTGAAACATTGCATCTTTTGAATTTAAAGGAAAAAAAATGGCAGTTTATTAACACCCTATTTTATAACTTGCTGCTGGAGCATTTTCCTTGTTTTATCTTGGTTTGATACTTCATTATTTAAATTTAAGTTGTGACAGTTATTACGTAGCCTCCATCATGTAATCGGTTATTGGGTTTTCTTACATGATATGAATCCAACAATGTTGGGATATGGACAAACATCATTTATAAAGGTGATAATTTGTAAATAAAGAGGGGCTAAGCCCCAGAAACAGAAAGAAATTACAAATCAGAAACTAACAAGCTAGACATATTTCTAGCATCAGCAACTATAAGTTCCATCAACTGAGGAGGAGGATCTTTAAAAATCTTGAAATGGAGATTATTAGTCTGCCCAGCTTTAGCTAACCAATGAGCACATTTGTTGTTTTCTCTCTTGGTATGAACAAGATGAATAGTCCAATCTGCTTTTAACCATAATCTCAATCTGCTAGTGACTTGAGAGTCCCTAGGATCTTCATGCTGCTCCTTTAACATCTGGATGGCTTGGCTAGAATCACATTCTAGCTCTATTCTTTTTAATCCTGTTCCCCAAAGCAGTTCCAAACCTTTCAGTAATCCCCATAATTCTGCATCAAGAGGATTGCAGGAACCTAAATTACAATAGAAGCTTCCCAAAAAGGATCCATTGTGATCTCTTAATATACCACCACAACTAGCTTTTTTCATGCCACTAGAAGAAGCTCCATCACAATTCAACTTAACCCACCCTTGCTTGGGGGCTGTCCAAACGCTATCGTTGGAATCACCACGGCGCTGATAAATTCGGGCTTGCAGAATCTGTTGGACAAACATCCAAATTGAAGCCTGTGATTGCTCATCATGACAGAAATGATCTTCATGGATCTCCAAATTTCTCCACTTCCACAAAAACCAACAAGTAGTAAAGAAAATATCCCTCCAGTCCTTCACTTTATTGGAGGACCACATGTTATCGATATTTAAAGTCAACCAATCCTGCAAATTCGAATTCATAAAGGAATTGGGTATCGAACCTGTAAACCAAGATTGCCAAATTTTCCTAGCATGTCTACAATCACGAAGAACATGAATAATAGTTTCCTCATGATTTGGACAACTGGGACAGACATTTGAACCTCCGCTCCACTTACTGGTTCTGCTGCGCACTGAAAGTTTAGCAAGCAAAGTCATCCACATAAACACTTTCACTCGTTCTGGTCCATTCCACGACCAAACTTTTTTCCATAAGCTAGTGTGAACATCTGCTGGGAAGTTCATAAGATTACAGTAAGCGACCTTAACCAAAGAAGTTGAGTGATGATTATTGATCCAAACTAATCTATCCTCCCCATTCCTTGGAATAAGCCTGAGATGATTTGTTACTGCATCAGCCAAATCTGACTCCAGAAATTGATGAACAACTTCAAGACGGAAACCATCATCCACCATGTAATCTGCAATTGATTTCTGACTCTCCTCCCACGGCACCTGATTGCTCGACAACTGCTGCAAATTTTCCTCCCATCCCAACCAGTTATCAGTCCAAAGCTTTACTTCAGAACCATCTGCTATTTCCCATCTAAGACCAGCAAGGAAATTACTCCAACATTTAGCAAGATCACGCCAAAGTTTAGAGTCATATGATTTTGCCTTTATACCTCTCCTTAAGTCTTGACCTCTACCATACTTGGCTACTAAAATCTTAACCCATAAATCATCTTTCTTAGTTAACACCTTCCACGCCAGTTTATGAATATAAGCTTCATTTTGGAGTCGAAGGTTAATTATTCCCAAACCACCTCTATCTTTGGGTTTATACATTTGATCCCAAGCTACTAAATGAGCCCGCCTTCTGCTATCCTGATCTCCCCAGATGAAAGCCCTTTGTATCTGCTCAATTTCATCACAAAACGTTACTGGTAAAAGACCATTCTGCATATGGAAAGAAGGGATTGCAGCAATGACCGATTTCACCAAAGTAACTCGACCAGCAAAAGAAAGGCAATGGCTTTTCCAACCATCCAGTTTTGAACGTATCCTATCCTTGATAGCTCCATAGTCTGCTTTAATATATCTCCCTTGTTTAACAATAGAGCCTAAATATCTGCCAATACTAGAAGTGCGCTTAAAGCCCATTCTGTTGACAATCCTTGTAGCAACTTGAGTATCAGTATTCGGGGAAAAATAAATCAAAGATTTATTTGCACTAACACTTTGCCCCGACATCTCACAAAAGAGATTAATACAATCCATAATCACCTTAGCTTGCTCCATATCTGCTTCCGCAAAGAGAATGATATCATCTGCAAATAAAAGGTGGGATACACTCGGCCCTCTTCTGCAGACTCTAATAGGCTTCCACGAACCCATAGTCACTTTTTCAGCGATCAAGTGGGAAAGCTTCTCAACACACAACACAAAAATATAAGGAGATATTGGATCCCCTTGACGAATTCCTCTCTGAGGAACTATGCAATCCGAAGCCACACCATTTATCAAGACCCTCGAACGATTAGAAGTTATAGAAGCCATTATAACACCAATCATCCAATCAGGAAACTGAACTTCAATAAGCACTTTATAGATAAAACTCCAACTGAGTTTATCATAAGCTTTTTCAAGGTCCAGTTTGATTGCCATTGTACCTTTCTTTCCTTTTACTCTCCCCATAGAATGAACCAGCTCCTTTGCTACTATAATATTATCCTGAAGCTGACGATTTGGCACGAAGCTAGCTTGGTAAGGAGAAACTAAATTCTCCATTGTAAGCTTAAGCCTATCCACAATGATCTTGCTCATACCCTTATAAATGACATTACACAAAGAAATAGGCCTGAATTGAGAAACATACATTGGCTTAGGAACTTTGGGGATCAAAGTGATCAGAGTACCGTTGACTTCCTCAATGCTGGAAGGGTTTTCTGCATAATACTTGATATCTCTCCAAATCTGTTCACCAATAAATTCCCAGTTCTTTTTGTAGAATGCCGCGGTATAGCCATCCTCCCCTGGAGCTTTCGAATCTTTCATAGAAAAGAAAGCTCGTCTGACTTCATCTTTTGAAATTGGAGCACCTAAGTTAACAGCAGTCTCATCGTCCACCTTTGGCCAAAGAGTCTGGACCCAAGGACGATCATGGTTTTCTTCAGAAAATAGTTTAGAGAAGTAAGCATTTATTACCCGTGCAATGTTGTGATCTTCTCTAATCAAGTTTCCAGCATCATCTTTCAACTCCAAGATCTTGCTCCTTCTACGTCTAACAATTGTTTTCGTATGATAGTACTTTGTATTCCTATCTCCTTGAGCTATCCAAGTAGCACGAGACTTTTCAAACCACAAAAGTTCCTCCTGTTCTAAAACTTGTTCAAGTTCACACCTTATCTTGCCTTCAATCTTTTCCAAATGGCTTTTATTCTGCTCAGAAATTGCCCTCTGGATACCTTCAAGCCTACCAATCAACCTGTTCTTCTTATGATGGATATTACCAAACACATCTTTATTCCACTGCTTAATAAGAGGAGTGAAATCACGAAGACTATCAACTGTTCTTTGATCCTGACGCCAGTTTTCCTTGATGAAATTGTTAAAAAATTGATGATCCAACCAAAAAGAATGAAAACGGAAAGGGCGTTCCACCCCATCAACTTTGCTTGGCTCTAAGGTAATAAGGATAGGATTATGGTCACTGTTAATACGAGGAAGCACTCGAACCTGGCCTTCATGAAACATCAACCTCCATTCAGCATTGCTACAAGCTCGATCTAAACGTTTAAAGACTCTATCTAAATGAAGAAATCTTGGTCCTCGCCATGTAAATTTAGAACCTATTCCTTCAAGATCAATCATCTTTATATCAGAGAAGCAAATTTATTACATCTGCTAGTATCAACTGGAGCACCACCACGTTTCTCACTTGGAAAGGCAATTTCATTAAAATCACCTGCAATTAACCAAGGAACCGAGATATCTTCTGATAACTGAAGTAAATCATCCCAAAGTCTCTTCCGAATTTCTTCTCTAGGACTTGCATAGATAACAGTATAAAGAAAAGCTTGATGATCTGCCAATGTAACACGAACATGAATAAATTGATGGGTCTGTTTTAATGCTTGAACCTGACACCTATCATTATTCCATAGTAACCAAAGACCTCCCGTAAATCCATGAGCATCCTCCACTATTGAATTATTAAAACCCAGCTTTTTTATTATCTGTTTTGCTTTTGAACCACTTACTCGAGGTTCAAGAATAGCTGCCACCTCAATCTTATGCCTTCGAACCATCATTTGAAACGTTGATTTGAAGCACTTTTTAGCCGCCCCGCGGCAATTCCATGTAACTAAAGACATTAATCAATGGTAATTTGGCAGGATTGTGGGTCCACTGCCATCCCATTGTCATTGCACTGAGTTTCAGATTCTGAAATCATCTCCACCTCAATATTGAGCTTATGGTTTATTGGGATATGCTTTCCTTTATCTCTACTTGGATCAGGCGCTTTTGGTTGGGACAAGCCATGATCTAAGCCGTTGATATTTTGACCATCCTTATCCACCTCCATTTGATAACAATCTTTGTTATAATCAGCAACAGTACTCCTAGCCACCATGGAATCTCCACCGCTTTTACCTCCAATGTCCTTACTATTATGAATCGCAACTTGCCTCCTCAAGTTCGTTGTATTATTGTTTGAGGTACCTCTGTCAACTATCTTCCCATTTATTTGATTTTCTTTTTCATGACCTGTCGTAATCCCACTTAACGTAAATCGGTTTGGGTGTTCCTGTAATTCAACATTAGGACGGCTTCTAGGGTTTCTGTGTTTGGACCCTTGAGATGTACTAATATCAATATTAACATGAGAGCCCACCATATTGACGTCATTTATAACAGCATCCGGATTAGTCGTTGGGATATCATGAGTAATATCATCTTCATTAGAGCCCATTAAAGCAGCGTAACGGGAATTTGATTGATTATCAATCATAACCGGCTGATTTGACTGCGGTTGATTACTCCCTTGATTACTCCATTGATTATTCCCTTGATTACTCCCTTGATTACTCCCTTGATTACTCCCTTGATTATTCCCTTGATTACTCCCTTGATTACTCTCTTGATTACGCCTTGATTCCCTTCGAACCGGTTCCTGCTTCCTGTTGTCCGCCATTGGAGTTTGAATTTTTGATCGACGTTGACGTTGCACCACCATCCAAGGACCTAATCCATTTTTCTGAAACTCAGCCTCATCTTTTTTCCCGTCTTGATTTTGCTGATTATCCTTTCCTTCTACTGGTATCTCAGGACAACAATCTTTACTATGTCCATAGCGCCCACAATGGAAACAAATAAGGCCTAAACCTTCATATTCTATATGTTTAGTTGCTCCGTCCAACACATATTCACCCTTCAAAGGCTGAGCAAGATCCAGTTCCACGCAAATTCGAGCAAACTGTCCTCTTACATGCTCATTAGTTGTCTTATCGATCTTCAACATTTTACCTAGCCAGTTACCAATACGGCGGAAAAAGGCTTCATCATAATACTCCAGTGGGATACCCGGTAATCGCACCCAAGCTGCAATCTTCATCACACTTGCAGCATTTGGTCTAAAAGCTGGCTCCCAACGTCGGAGTGATAAATAATGGCCTAAAATAATCCAAGGACCACCATTTAGAGCAAAAAGAAGATCATCTTTGTTGCTAAATTGCACCACATAGAATCCATTACCTACATCTGTAACGTTAATCTTTCCAGCTCTAGCCCATAGTATTTCAATCTTCTTTTTCATGAAAGCCACTCCTGTATTCCTTCCAAGTAGTTTTACAATGAGAGCTTTTTCCCAAACCTTCAGCATTCTTGTTCTTTCTTTTCTAGTACAACCAAAATGAGTTCTACCATCTTCCTCTGTCCACATTTTAATCCCACCATAATTCACATCCTCTTCCTCGGCAGGTGCACTTTGATCAACATTTTCTTCCAAATTCCAATCCATTCCTTCCCAGTCATCTGTTTCACCATTGTGTTGCATGAGCATCTCTCGCCAAGTCATCTTTTTATTACCGTCGTCAACCATCCAAGATTCATGTCTAGGAACCCTAGACTGTGATTCAGTAAACACCATATCTCCATCTTTATTTCTCTTATTACTCCTACGTAGTAGATCTTCTTCTTCTTTTGAAGTTTGGCCTTCAGTAGCTATATTTTCCTCCATGAAAAGGAAAACCCTAGCAGAGCGTTTTTTGAAAAGGAAAACCCTATCAGAAAATTTTTTGCTGTTTTTGTTTGAATCTCTCGATTTCTTTGAATGAATATATATGAAGCAACTAATGAGTGTCATTACTCGTTTATGTGTATGAATGCATTGTGATTAATTGCATTAATTGAGATGTGATTTAAATGTGGAAATTAATTATGTATTGCATTGGATTCAATTACCTATGATTTGGATGTCATAATTGATATGCTGGTTGTGTATTATTTTATGGTTAACATGAAGTTTATGGTGAGATATATTCAATTTTTGTAGAGTCATAAAGTCTCTCCATATATGTTTAACGATTTTGATTTTATGATAGCCAGTGATAATTCTTTCTTAATTCCACTGTGTTAAAGATGGATATAAAAGTTTTATGTCCAATGAAATATTCTGTATTATATGAACGTGGAAAGAGCTATCTTAGTCATGGCATGATCAAAGTCAATGTGATGGCTTTAAATGTTGTCAATGACATAATAATTGTATATTATTTTATGGTAATGTTCAGTAAGAAAATTAAAGGCATAAGGAGTAATCTAGTGGGGAGAGTATGATGCCCCTTCGAGAAATTTTGTTTAAATTTTGGTATTACATACCAAAAGATGGCTCCTTATGCTTCAGAATCCAATAGTATTGCTGAGAGAAAGAACCAGACATTAAATGAAATGATGTTGTTGACGTCTGGTTTGTGGGGGAAAATCATTTTAATGATAAAGTGTACAATCAATAAAGTACCCCACAAGAAAAATTAAGAACACCCCCTATGAAATATGGAAAGGTAGGGAGCCTACCTTGAATTATCTTGAAGTGTGGGGGTGTTTGACAAAGAGCATACCATACGACATATGGAAAGGAAAGAAGTCATCCCTGAAATATTTTAGAGTATGGGGGTGCTTGGCTAAGGTTGCGGTTCCTAAACCTAAGAAGTTGAAAATCGGACCTAAAACCGTGGATTGTGTATTCATCGGTTATGCACTTAATAGTAGTGCTTATCGGTTTCTAGTTTATAAATCTGATGTCTCAGACATACAAGTTAATACGGTTATTGAGTCAAGGGAAGTTACTTTCTTTGAAGACGTATTTCCGTATAAGAAAATACAAGAATCAAATGGTAATAATGATGACCAGGTTGTGATACCTCGGGATGCTACAACTAATATTGATCCTGTAGAGGATGTAAAAGATGAACCTAGATGTAGCAAGAGGCAAAGGACCGCCACATCCTTTGGACATGATTTTATGACATATTTATTAGAAAATGAGCCTCGAACGTCTAAGGAAGCTATAACGTCCCCGGAAGGACCATTCTGGGAAGAGGCTATCAATAGTGAGATAGAGTATATCTTGTTCAACCACACTTGGGAATTAGTAAACCTTCCTCCTGGCAATAAGCCTTTAGGAAGTAAGTGGTTTTTCAAAAGAAAAATGAAAGAGAATGGCACTATTGATAAATATAAAGCAAGGCTTGTGGTAAAAGGCTACAGGCAACGTGAAGGTCTCGATTATTTCGATACTTATTCACCGGTTACAAGGATCACATCCATTAGGATGTTGATCGCGGTAGCTGCATTGAATGGATTACAAATACATCAAATGGATGTTAAGACCGCATTCTTAAACGGCGACCTGGAAGAAGAGATATATTTAGAACAACCTGAGGGTTTTGTTGTTCCAGGACAAGAACGGAAAGTTTGTCGCTTAATAAAATCCTTTTTACGGGTTAAAGCAAGCTCCAAAGAAATGACATGCGAAATTTGACAATGTTATGTTATCAAATGGATTTCGAATCAATGAGTGTGACAAATGTGTCTATGTTCGAAATACTGAAAAAGGATTTGTCATTGTCTGTCTTTATGTAGACGACATGTTGATCATGGGTAGTAATAATGAAATGATTAAAGCTACTAAACAGTTACTTAATAGTAAGTTTGATATGAAAGATATGGGGATAGCAGACGTTATCCTAGGTATTAAAATCCATAGAACATCTGCAGGGTTGGCCTTATCACAGGCTCACTATATAGCTAAGGTTCTTGAGAAATTCAAAAGTTTGATTATAACTCCTGTGAGGAACCCTGTCGATTGTAATCTTAGTTTACTAAAGAACACTGGTAAAGCTACAGCATAAAAGCTATATGCTCAAGTGTTGGGAAGCCTGATGTATGTTATGAACTGCACCAGACCTGATATTGCTTATGCAATAAGTCTGTTAAGTCGCTTTACTAGTAATCCAAATGAAAATCATTGGAAAGCTATGGTAAGAGTTTTGGGATACCTGAAGTATACTCAAAATTTTGCTTTGCATTACGAGAAATACCCCGCAATTATAGAAGGGTATTATGATGTAAATTGGATCACCGGCTCTAACGACACTAGATCCACAAGTGGATATGTGTTCACCCTTGGTGGAGGTGCTGTGTGTCTTGGAAATCATCCAAGCAGACCTGCATTGCAAGGTTAACCATGGAAGCAGAATTTATTGCTTTAGATAAAGCCGGTGAAGAAGCCGAATGGCTTCGTAACTTTATTGAGGATGTTCCTAATTGGCCAAAACCGGTACCATCTGTATGCATACATTGTGATAGCCCAATAGCTATTGGAAGGGCCAAGAACGTCATGTATAACGGTAAGTCTAGACACATACGTCGTAGACATGATACCGTAAGACAACTACTCTCGAATGGAATTATTACAATTGACTATGTTAAGTGTAAAGAGAACACAGCGGATCCGTTAACCAAAGGGATTCTTAGAGAGTTGGTTGAAAATTTGTCGAAAGGAATGAGTTTAAGGCCTATCAATTGTTGAGCATTGCGGTAACTCTACCTAGAAGAGTGGAGATCCCATGAACTAGGTTCAAAGAGACAACTAAGTGATGGTCGACTGTTCAAACACTGTGGAGTTTTTAAACTCATACTCATTCCTAAGACAAGACAGTGTATTATGAGGGTAAGCATTTAGGCTTTTAATGATTTCTTAATCTGTTGTGTTCAGATGATGTATAGTGAGTTACATCAAAAGAAATCACCTATGTGAGTGTGAAGTGAGGGCCGCTTCTATGAGAATTTTTCAAAGGCCGATTCTCTAAAACACTCGCAGAACCAGGCAGGTGACCCACGGCCAAAATGGGCGCAACAAAGGACCAACAATGCTAGAGAAGCAATTGTGTGACTCCTATTGTCTAGGTATACACTAAAGGTTGACGGTTCAAGTCGACCTAGACCACCGATTGACCGAGTATATCCGATAGGTTTTCACTAGAGAAGGTTCAAAGGTAACTCCACCTGTCTCGATGCAGTTGTTTCTCGTTGAGGAAATTACACTTTGCATTTATACTCTTATGCATTTTTTGTCACGGTGATTTGACTTCTTATCCATGTGGGGGATTGTTGGAATTTATATATATATATATATAAATTGTATAGACAATCTATTGGTTATGAATAAGAAGTTTGGTAGTGAAAAGGTGTGCCTTTTCGTCGACAAACAGATGTATCTTTTCATCCTAAACGATGTGTTGTTTCATCCTAATGGACATGTTGTTTCATCCTAACGGACATGTTGTTTCATCCTTGAATGGGTGTCTTTTCGTGTTGAACGAATGTGTCTTTTCGTGTCGAACGAATGTGTCTTTTCGTGTCCAACGGATGTGTTGTTTCGTCATCGAATAGGTGCCTTTTGGAACGTGACTTTACGTTGTCTATAAATAGACACTGACACCTTCATAAAATGGATCCAATTTTTCTGCACTGAAACTCTGCCGGAATTTTTCTCCTTCCGGTTTTGCATGTTCCTTTTCATACTCCGGTGTAGTTTCCTCTGGCATTTTGTTGTGTTCGTTTGGGCTGTTGACTGGTAGTGCCGCCACTCTTCAGACGAAATCCGTTCTATCCTGGGAGACAAGTGTCCATCTACCTTAGGCATCAGTGAGGGGACAAATTGTCTTAAGGAGACACGTTCTGTGGGCTCGGATTTTATCCTTCTGATTTTGCATATCTGATTCATCATTCTGTCTTTCTCTAATACCTGACAAGTAAGTCTATTTTTTTTAATTGTTTATAATTGCACAGTGATAATTCTGATCATCTACCTCCTCCTCTGCTTTATACATGGGTTCAAACCTCTCAGTGATTTAACATCACCCACTGTCTTCAATAACAAATTAATCACACACTAAACTTAAACAACTATTAAGCTCCTCTTATATACTTTTTAAAAGCAGAGGCAAAGTAATAATACTGAGTGAACTGAAACTGAGCTTCTAAGATTCATTCAGTTATAAAAAACTTATCACTACAAACAAAAGTAACAATACAGATACAATGAATAAACCATAGACTATAGAGCACAAACAAATACATGACGTACAATATTAATAATGAGGATTTAAGAAAAAATAAAGGTATGGTATGGTATGGTATGGTATGGTATCGGAAGTTACCTTATCCTCAGCAGCAAGTAAAGGAAGATTTTTGGGAAGAATCTCAACTCAAGAGGCTCAGAGTCGGGTGCCATCAAGAGGAGAAATGCCTCTGTTCAGTGTCTTTTTTGAGCTGAGCTACAAATACAAATAAAAATACATGTTTTATGGTCGCTGAAACAAAAAGAAAAAAGAAAAAAACGCAATAACACACTTAAAATAAATGGTAGAACCAACGAAATGAAATGAAATGAAATAAAAGCAGAGGCGAAAGAAAGTTCCTTTCCTGTGAGTTGAGGAGCTGCTTGTAGTTGGTAGCTTATCTTGTTGAACAAGATCTTCAACAGTATTGTTATTGTGAGTTGAGCTGAGCTTGATTGAAGAGAAGAGAAGAGAAGAGAAGGGGGCTAGGCTTAGGGTTTTTCTTTGGAGGAGAATAGAGATATAGAGAGAGAGAGCGAGAGAGAGAGAGAGAGAGAGAGAGAGAGAGAGAGAGAGAGAAGAAAGAGAGGAATGAGTGAGTGTTATTAAATTAAATCCCGCCCAATTTTAGATGAAAAATCTTTGAAAATTGTAAATTGTAAATTTGTGATCTGAGATGAGACTGCATCTGCATGTTTCGGATTATGCATTGAGAGGTGAGAGAGACTAAGAGCAATGGTTGGTTATTTTGATCAGTTTTGTTTTGGCCCAATCCAATCCATCTTTAATTAATTATAATAAAACTTTAAATTATAATATTTGCGCTGAAATCAAATTATTATAGATTACCTGCTAAAAAGCGCGCGCGTGGTCAAGTGTCCAAAGCACATTACATTGATTTGCATTGGAGAGGGCCACACTTGACTTGACAATCAGACACTACACTACACTGAGTAAAAGCAATGCAATGAATGGACTTGGGTCGGGTGTTATTTTCAGCAGCATCATCTTTGTTTTGTTTTGTTTTGGGCCCAATCCAATCCAAATATCCAATCCATCTTTGTTTTGTCACTTACATACATCGAGGAGGGAGGGATTTCTTAATTCTAAATAAATAAATGTTAATTAAAATGCTAATTAATATATCTGATTCTATATCCTATACTATACTACCGTAGAAGGAGAGGAGGGGGGAATAAATTATTATTATTAACTACTCAATGAAAGAATTAAATTATAGAACAGTTTCGGATCTTAAAAAAATTATTTAGAAAGTATCTGGCCTATAAACTTATAGGCCGACCTATTTTATATTATTTATTTTAAATTAAATAAATAAATTATTATTTTAATGGTTTTGAATAATAAAATTATATTATTTTAATTATTTTCTTTAATTATTGAACGTCTTGTAGGCTTAAACAGGCTAACAAGTCTATGTCAAGACTTTTGTTTTTTAAATATACGTCATGCTAAATTTATAATTTGGGCGTGCACAAGCTAACGAATCTGGCCATGCCTAAAGTATTTTACATGTGTCTGACCTATTTAAGCTAAAGCCTATCTCTATCCAGCCTATTTACACCCCCCTACTTTTAACAATGGTTTTTCGTTGTTGATTAAATGTGAGTACTATAAACATGCTTTTAACGTTGGTTGGCCCGCCCCGCCCCGCCACCAACCCGCCAAAAAACGGGACAGGGCGGGTTAACCCGCCATTAAATATGGGTGGGAAAAATGAACTCACCCCGTTTTATGGTGGGTTGGCGGGTCAACCCACCAACCCGTCAAAAAAAAAAATAAATAATTAAAATTTAAAAATAAATTATATTTTATTAATTTTTCTAATATTATTTTATTTTATTTCACACTTCTTTTAATTTTTCTCAATCTCAATCTTAAATGTATACTAATATTTGTCAAAACATTCTTTAGGAACTCATTCGTCTCCATATAAAGATAACATTTGTCATAAATAAAATTGTTATTCTTTATTTTTTCTAAGAAGTACTAATGTAAAAAAAAAATTGGATATCACAAAAATTTAATGACAAATGAAATACTACTTAATTGTAAATATATATATATATATAACCCGACGGGTCAACCCGTTTTGACCCACTTCTAGGCGGGGCGGGTTGAAGTGGGTTGGTGGGTTGAAAATCTCAACCCAACTCGTCCCGTTTTGGCGGGTTGACCCGCCGGGCAGTGGCGGAGCCACGTTGTGGCCTACAGTTGCCTTGGCACTGGCTTATTTAGCCACGTTCATTTAGCTACATTTGAAAAGTAGCAAATTCTGTTCAAATTTTTTGAAAATTAGCCACGTTTTGGTCGTAGCCAAAGAACCGTAGCTATTTGGGCACTAGCTGAATTTTTTGGCACTTGCTAACATGTCATGCTGGCTCCGCCACTGCCGTCGTGCTCAACCCATATTGTCACCCCTAAATTTACATATAAAGTAGAGTCATCAAAACAGGCTATCTCTTCCTGTTAGGCCCTAGCTCGCACGAGTTAAGGCAAAAAATCCTACAAATAAAAAAGCCTGCATGAGCCAAAAACTTATATAATCCCACGAGATAGGGCCTGTCCACGAGCCAAAATTTCATATAAGTCAATCATTTGTCATTAATTAAAATTGTGACAGTAGCAAACAGGCATCACCAAAACCTTATCTGAAATTTCCATCCCTGATCCATCTACCGCTCCCAACTTCTACACTATATAATCAACTATAATGGAAAGAACAAAAAATCTTTACGTAATCCTCCAAGACAAGCAATCAATGAGATAAAATAAACCATGTTGTCATATAATTGAATGGAAATTGATTTCTCCGGAGAAACTATTCCCCTATTACAGACTCATAAAAATGTCTCATCCATCTTTTTTCTTTAATATAATGAGTCCCGTATATTTAATGGGTATGCAGAAGAGGAATAATTTCTTCTGCAACATGAGAAACTAGGAAAACTATTGCCACTTTGTTATTCCTCACTTTAACATAAATTCGTTACATTAATTATGCATTTGCTACTTTAGAGTAATAACCAACAAAATAGCTTTAGGCTTCTTTTCAATGGTATGAGATTCACCATTATTGCCTTTATTTTATTTAGCTGTTGATTTCATTAGCAATTTTCGTCTAGCTTCTTTCCTTTGTCATTATTTTCTATCATCCCACCATAGCGGAATGTGGTTGACCCAATTCGCAATTCAACATATAGCTATGAGTTATGAAAGTGCTTGATGAAGTTGAGGTGAAAGTAAAGGATGGGGACAGTGAATTCAGAAAATATCTCTGTCCTTTGCAGAATCTGCATCATCGAAATTCAAAACTTAGATAGAAATATAAACCATCCAAATGGAAAAATAAAAGGACGTTTGAAAAATAAACACCAAAAATGAGAAAGATCATGTGGCAGATAGTAGGGGTGTTAACGGGCCGAGCCGAGCCGAGCTTTGATCTTAACGGGCCAAGCCTGTATTTAAACGTGTCAGACTGGCCTTAGCCTGTTACCTGTTACGAATATAATATTAGCCTGTGGCCTGGTTCGTTTACAAAAAATAAAAGCCTGTCTCAAGCCTGTGGCCTGTTTATTTATTAAAAATAAAAACCTTACATTCCAATTTGTAGCCGTATTCAGCCCATTAATCATGCACTGATATGTATTTTTTTGTAAGAAAATAATAGTTGTTTCTTTTATAATAAAAAAACATTAATATTAAAAAATCAAAATAACAACATCACCTTTACTTTATTTTACGTTGCTTTTCCTTAATTTTCTTCCACATTCTAGATTTTTTACATTAAATTTTCTTCCACATTTCTTAATATTCTAGATTTTTTACACTAGATTTGAACCCCACCAATAAATTTTCTTCCACATTTTACATTAATTTTTCTTCCACGGTCGCCGCCATAAGCATCATTATAAGCCGTGGAATCCGCATGGCTTATAAAAATAGATGATGAACATGACTTAGATCGGGGAGAAGAGATAGAGCAGAGACAGAAAACTGAGAAAAGGATGTTGAAATGATTAATATAAAAATATAAAAAATAAATAAATTTAATGTATACGGGCCAGCCTCCAAGGCTTCAAGGCCGGGCTTGGCTATGAAAGCCTGAGGCCTTTTAAATAAAAAAGCTTTTGCATGAGTATAAGTCTGGGCTTAATAATAAAAAAAGACGAGCCGAGCCGAAACGGGCCGGGCCTAAGGCCCCTGATAGGCCCTTGGCCTTATTATCACCCCTAGCGGATAGCATAAGTCCCACCACACCTAATAATTTCAATCATTTTTACCTTTCAAGAATCAAGTACTGGATTCGAGATAATTTACACTTTCAATCTCAGCCACTTTACCTTGAAGATCATCTCTGAAAATACACATGATAAAGCCCAAAAATGGTCAAATAGCCTACATAGTATACACAGCTAACCTCGTACACATGCATAATTGAAGTGAACTTTCTTCTTTTCCTTTTTTTCCTAAAATACAAGTATTGCTGAGTTTTAAATGCACACCTACACGGTGTCTCATACCCTTTTATAAAATTTACACATTTTAAATTGGAAAAATTAATTGTCATTTTTTTTTGTAAACAATTAATTGTCATTTTAAATTAGATGACTTTTATTTTAGGTCTCTCTGCTTCTAATTATACAGAGGAAAGAAAATATTAAAAATCATTAAATATATATTAAAACGATATAATTTTATTTAGAATAATATAAAATCATGTCCTTTAAAATAAAAAATATTTTCCCTTTTTTTTTGTAACTAAATATTTTCCCTTTAAAATTTAAAAAAGAGGACTAAAAAAATAAATAGACAACCTTATAATTTTGAAGAAATGCTTATGATAAAATAAATAAATTTTCTCTCTTTCCACCAAACAGATCATGGATTTAAAACAACAGTTATTCAGTAATCTAGATCTATAAGCGAGCACAAATATCTAGAATTTTCTCCACCTTTATATATATATATATATATATATATATATATATATATATATATATATATATATTATTAAGACATTTCTGTTTCAGAATATGGTAGTGGACTAGTGTCATCTCTATACATGTCCATGTATCATATATATTTGTCATCTTCTTACGTCATATATGTTTTTATCAATTAGGTAGAATAATTACTCCTTTTCAAAAAATATAACAACTCTTGTTGATAATTTTTACTAAATCGTCGTGAGTTTGATTCATGTTGATGCTCCTTCATAGGTCAATTACATGTAAGTACCACTGTAAGCACTTGCTGAAACATGTAAATAGAACAATTTCCCCCTTTACTCTTGTCCCTTTTATGTAACCCTGCTCAATCATAATTTGAGGCTATATGATCCAAAGAGTTATCTACTCCTCTTATATAACTCAAAAACATTAACATATTGAATAATCTATGGACATTTATACTAGTAATTGACACTTCGGTATCATTCACAAAAATTTTAGAAAGCTAAATTTTCCATCCACATTAGACTCATCAGTCTTTACAAATAATCTTGTTCAATCATTCACAAAAAATGTCGATGTTGATCAGACTAATTATTAACCAAACAAGAACAATAGTGAAAATAAAAGTATAAAAATAGAAAGAATGCATGGTTACGTGACTTGTTGGTTATACAAACTCAAAGAAAATACAAATGAATGGAGGTCAATCTCAGTAGAGAACAAATCTGGGAAGCCAAAGAATTAAATTTGAATCCCATTTACAACTACATAGACAACAAATAATTGGTGTTATCAACTACATAGACAACAAATAATCCGAGTCAATCATTTGTGTAATAATCCGAGTCAATCATTTGTGTAGGATCATAAAGATCAAAGTCAGAATCAAAGTCCAAGTCCAAGTCTTCATTTAAGATTGAGCCTATTGAGCTTAAATTGGTAAGATGTGAAGCATAACTGCCATCCTGGCTTTGGTCAGCCAACCCCTGAAATGGCACAATATTACTTGTTTGCCTAGGACTAATCATCTCACCAGATGAAGAGGATATTTAAAAGGACTGACTTGCTGGGTTGCCTTAGACCTGATTCTTTTCAGTCGAAGTCTTTATTTCTGCAGCAATTAAAAAAACAAATAAAGTTCTATAAATGAAAAACTATGGTTTTATGAAATTAAAGCAGAAAGGAAAAGAAAAAAATACCTGCAGATGGCTGGCCACATGCGCCCTAGTAAGATGCTTCTCAGCCTTCATCAATTGAAGAATTTTTCTAGGTACAACCTCTGCAATCAAAAGAACATACAAATGTGTCAGACTTCATTAACAATAATGCCATGACATCTACTCCAGTGCACTACAGATTAGGAAGAGTATTTGAGAAAGCATTCAAAATAATGTTGAACAAAAAAATACAGCAATTGGAAAAATACAGCAAACATATACTTTTGCAATACAAAAAAAAAACCCAGAGTTTTCACAGGAATGGAAAAAGGCATCATTGTTCCATTTTTGGCAGCGAATGGAAGACACAGTTGGGACCAATTGGGCAGCTTCCAGCTCTCATGAGACCAAATTAATCATGATCGAATTAAGGAAAATTTGAATTTTGATTTGTTCAGTTTTCGAGAGATGCCAAATAAGTATATTAGCTTACTCCAAGGAAAGGATTACTGAAATAGAGGAATACATGGGCAGTGGATTTGTTTGTTATTTGGAAATGCACACTGGTATTAACAACGGAGAAGCCATTTTTTATTTTGGTGCAGATTCCAATATTATGACAGAAATTATATATCCAAGTGGGGCTGAGACAGATGTTCGAAGAATTATGGTTGGATTCTGGGCAGTGGATGTGAAGACACTTGTGGAAATAAAGTTTGCAAAGAGAGGTGATGGAACTAGTTTTCACATTGTAATATTATTAGGATTTGATTGCTATTTCTACACAAAAATATAATAAAAGTATTGCTAAAATAAAGCAGAAACATCAATTGATTGACCAATTGTAGCAATTAATAACAATTAAGATAACAACTACTTTGCATTGTAGAGAAAGAGTGAATAACTTACTGTCAACACCCAAGTCATTAACAGCGGCCACAAAACACCGACCGATGTAGCTCTTCGGTCCAAACAACCCGAGACTGCTTTTGGGTTGATCGGTCCTCTTGGTTAAGACCTTTCTCAAGTTCTACATGAACTTCATCCTCATCTTCTTCCATCTTCTCAGCTTTTTCATCATCTTTATCCTCATCTTCTTCCATCTTCTCAGCTTCATCCTCATCTTCATCTTCTTCCATCTTCTCAGCTTCATCCTCATTTTCATCCTCATCTTCTTTCATCTTCTCAGCTTTTTCATCATCTTCATCTTCTTCCATCTCCTCAGCTTCATCCTCATCATCTTCCATCTTTTCAGCTTTTTCATCATCTTCAACATGATGAAAAACCAACATGTTATCATTCCAATCGAAACCAACATCTAAATATTGCGAAAAAAAACGAAAGAAAGAAAGAAAGAACCATTAATATTTAAAAAATAAATAAAATGGAAAACCCACATATCTAAATATATCCAATGTTAGTTTTGTTAAATAAAACACCAACTGAAAAAACTAACAAACTCAACTAGACAAAATCAAAAAACAAAAAAACCAGTTAATAGTCCAGTAATAAGATGTCTGGGCAGACAGAAACAAAAGCACACAATCGAACATCCACTGTATTATCAAGAAAAAAAAGAAACGAAATCGAAAGAAAAGAAAAGCAAGAACATAATGGAAAAGCCACACCCTCAATATTGCCAGAATAATAAAGAAAAAGAAAGAAAGAAACATATATTTCATATGGTATTGACAAAAGACAAGCCACACCCTCAGTCTCTATTTTCAAGAAAAAAAAAGGAAAGGAAAGAACACAGTCGAATATCAGCAAGAAACCCACATACTCAATCTTTTCAAGCAAGAAATATCAGCATATAATCAAACATTTTCAAGAAAAAAAGAAAAGAAAAGAAAAGAAAAGAAAGGGCAGAAGTACCATACCTAGGTATTGACACCTTTGTAGGAGTGTTGCCAAACAATACAGGCTGGTTGGGTCATCATCTCCCATTGCATCCCATCTCCCATTGCATCCCATCTCCCATATTCATCCTCATCTTCTTCCATCATATCAGCTTCATCTTCATCTTCATCCTCTTCCATCTTCTCATCTTCATCCTCATCTACTTGCATCCCATCTCCCATTGCATCCCATCTCCCATATTCATCCTCATCTTCTTCCATCATCTCAGCTTCATCCTCATCTTCATCCTCTTCCATCTTCTCAGCTTCATCTCCCATTGCATCCCATCTCCCATTGCATCCCATCTCCCATATTCATCCTCATCTTCTTCCATCATCTCAGCTTCATCCTCATCTTCATGCTCTTCCATCTTCTCAGCTTTTTCATCATCTTCAACATGATGAAAAACCAACATGTTATCATTCCAATCGAAACCATAGATATTTAAAAAATAACTAAAATAGAAAACCCACATATCCAAATATATCCAATGTTAGTTTTGTTAAATAAAACACCAACTGAAAAAATTAACAAACTCAACTAGACAAAATCAAATTTACAAAATAAAAAAAAAAAAACCAGTTAATAGTCCAGTAATATGATGTCTGGGCAGACAGAAACAAAAGCATACAATCGAACATCCACAGTTTTCAAGAAAAAAAAAAAAGAAACGAAATCAAAAGAAAAGAAAAGCAAGAACATAATGGAAAAGCCACACCCTCAATATTGCCAGAATAATAAAGAAAAAGAAAGAAAGAAACATATATTTCATATGGTATTGACAAGCAACTGTTGACAACCCACACCCTCAATCTTCTATTTTCAAGAAAAAAAAGAAACATACTGTATTTTCAAGAAAAGAAAAAAGAAAAGAAAAACGAAATCAAAAGAAAAGAAAAGCAAGAACATAATGGAAAAGCCACACCCTCAATATTGCCAGAATAATAAAGAAAAAGAAAGAAAGAAACATATATATTTCGTATGGTATTGACAAGCAACTGTTGACAAGCCACACCCTCAATCTTCTATTTTCAAGAGAGAAAAAACAAACATACTGTATTTTCAAGAAAAGAAAAGAAAAAAGAACACAGTCGAATATCAGCAAGAAATATCAGCAAGAATATGATGTTTGGGCAGACAGAAACAAAAGCATACAATCGAACATCCACAGTTATCAAGAAAAAAAAAGAAACGAAATAAAAAGAAATGAAAAGCAAGAACATAATGGAAAAGCCACACCCTCAATATTGCCAGAATAATAAAGAAAAACAAAGAAAGAAACATATATATTTCGTATGGTATTGACAAGCAACTGTTGACAAGCCACACCCTCAATCTTCTATTTTCAAGGAAAAAAAAAGAAACATACTGTATTTTCAAGAAAAGAAAAAAGAAAAGAAAAGCAAGAACATAATGGAAAAGCCACACCCTCAATATTGCCAGAATAATAAAGAAAAAGAAAGAAAGAAACATATATTTCATATGGTATTGACAAGCCACACCCTCAATCTTCTACTTTCAAGAAGAAAAAAGAAACATACTGTATTTTCAAGAAAAGAAAAAAGAAAAGAAAAAAGAACACAGTCGAATATCAGCAAGAAACCCACATACTCAATCTTTTCAAGCAAGAAATATCAGCACAAAATCAAACATTTTCAAGAAAAAAAGAAAAGAAAAGAGAAGAAAAGAAAGGGCAGAAGTAACATACCTAGGTATTGACACCTTTGTAGGAGTGTTGCCAAACAATACAGGCTGGTTGGGTCATCATCTACTTGCATCCCATCTCCCATATTCACCAATTCCATTGTCTTGATAAAACAATCCAAGAACAAGAGAAAGTAACAAGCAAGAACAAGAGAAAGAAACTAGGAAACCCAAAGAAACCAAGAAAACTTTAAGAAGGAGTGAAAACAGAGAAAGAAACCCTAAGAAAACCTTAAGAAAACAGAGAAAGAAACCCTAAGAAAACCTTAAGAAGAGTGAAAAGAGAGAAAGAAAATTTTTAATTTATATTTTTTGGCGGCAAAACTATGATGACCGTTGTATTCTCTTAACTCTTAACTCGTAAGTTATTTTCGTCCCTCTGAAGTTCTAATTTAGCTACTCTTAAAATTTATTATATTTACTAATTTATATTAGCTAATGTATATACATATTAAAAAATATATGTGTGGATGGACAGCTGAGAAATATATATTCTAATTTTAAGGAAATAAAATTCATTTTAATTTTTAAAAATATGAGACATGATTGGGTTGAGAAAAAATTCATATATATATATATATATATATATATATATATATATATATATATATAATTCATTATAGTTTGACTAATTACTTTGATTAATTTAATAAAAAAACTCGCGATTGACACTAAAATAAATATAATCATATTAATATTTATTAAAAAATTGGCTTTACTAAATGCTAACATCTTTTAAACAAGAGTAACAGAAGAAAGCTTGAGAAGAAGCATTTACAAAGACCTTAATCTAGATGACTTTAAAGAAACTTTGGTTATTGATACCACCATTTAGAAAAAATTCAACAGACGCTTAAACGAGGATTAAAATGCAATGAACATTATTTACCCCCCCCCCCCAAAAAAAAAACAGAAATGCAAAGAAGATTGAGAGAACTCTGGCAGGACCTTGGTATATTTGGTTCTGCTCCGCTCCATTATTACCTCCTTAAAACATTTCCAGAGAAAATAGTGTTTACTATTTTCTCTGGAAATGTTTTGAGAAAACAATAACATAAACACTATTTTGACACGCCTCATCATTATCATGTAAAAAAACACTAGTTGTTTGTTGGGTGCACATGCAAAGAAGAGAGTGGTTCTGATCTGTAATATAATGGGGTAGGTGGTGGCGGTTTCGGTGAACTGAAGACAATGGATCTATGGAAGTGAAATGAGAGTCCAAAGATAATGTAAAGTGAGAGAGAATGGACAGATCGCAACAATAAGTTTTTGAGAAAGGTGAAAGAGAGAGACACGTAGAGATAGAAAGGTAGGAAGCGGAAAAGCTCAAGAGAGAAGAGTGGACGCAAAAAAATAAAAGCAAGCTCTCTTGTCAAATCACAACTTTCACATTAGGTGAAATGAGGACTGACAAAAGCAATTAATGGCTCTGATCTCTGATCAACAGAATAGTAGTATCTCTCTCCTATTCCCCAAATAAACTTTAATCTCATACTACCATCCTTATAAACAAGAGAATACATCGATATCAGGAGCAAGGGACTCTCTCTGTAGGGAAAAAGCGAAAGACTATGCATGACACCAGAGATTATAAACTACAGAATAGGTGAATGAATGATACAAGGCTACACAGCATAGCTAGATAGTTTTAATATAATAATCAATGGAGTCATAGCAGCAGGGATTTTAACTACAATTGTTTAAAATTAAAAAAAAAATGATATACTATTTAATATGTTTAGAATTTAAAAAAAATAATAATAATATTCTTCATCTTCAATCTTTATTAATAATTTGATAATATCACACTATAATTTTTGGAAAGAAAAAAGATTCAAAATTCCATAAGAAGCCAAGTTTTTGAGAAAGGTGAAAGAGAGAGACACGTATAGAAAGGTAGGAAGTGGAAAAGCTCAGGAGAGATGCAAGGAACCAAATAAAGCTCTCTTGTCAAATCACAATAAAGTAACCAAATAAAGTAACACAAACAGCGCAATTAAACTTCAATCTTATTAAGAAATTTTTCAAATTCATTTATTTATTTATTTTCTTCTCTTTAAATTAATCACACACTAAACTTAAACAACTATTAATTAACCTCCTCTTATATACATGCATGTTTTTAAAAGCAGAGGCAAAAAGTAATAATACTGAGTGAACCGAAACGGAGCTTCTAAGATTCATTCAGTTATATATAAGAAACTTAACACTACAAACAAAAGTAATAATACAGACAGATACAATGAATGAACCATCATAGAGCACAAACAAATATACATACATGACACGTACAGTATTAATAATGAGGATTTAAGAAAAAATAAAGGTATGGCATGGTATGGAGGGGAAGTTACCTTATCCTCAGCATTCAGCAGCAAGTAAAGGAAGATTATTGAGAAGAATCTCAACTCAAGAGGCTCAGTGTCGGGGGCCATCAAGAGGACTAGCTCAGAAATGCCTCTGTTCAGTGTCTTTTTTGAGCTGAGCTACAAATACAAAAAGAATTACATGTTTTATGGTCGCTGAAACAAAAAAAAAGAAAGAAAAAAAACGCAATAACACACTTAAAATAAATGGAAGAACCAATGAAATGAAATGAAAGCAGAGGCGAAAGAAAGTTCCTTTCCTGTGAGTTGAGCTGCTGCTTGTAGTTGGTAGCTTATCTTGTTGAACAAGATCTTCAACAGTATTGTTATTGTGAGTTGAGCTGAGCATCGGCCAAAGGTAACCACCATTTTTGTGATTTGATTGAAAGAAAGAAAGAAAACTTGAAGAAGAACACTCATTCAAGTCAGATTCAATTAATCGTTTGTTTAAAAGGAAGAGAAGATAACGAAAAGAAAAGGTAACCAACCATTTTTGTGATTTGATTGAAGGGTGAAAAGAGAAGAGAAGAGTGGGCTTAGGGTTTTTCTTCGAAGGAGAAGAGAGAGAGGGAGAAGAAAGAGAGGAATGAGTTAGTGTAATTAAATTAAATCCCGCCCAATTAAATTACATTTTTTACGTTTAAGCTAGATGCCAGTGAAAATTAAAATTAAACAATGAAAACATATATGTACGAGTAAACAAGAAAATACATCGATATCAGTAGCAAGGACTCTCTTTGGGGGAAAAGATACAAGGATTATAGACTACAGAATAGGTGAATGAATGATACAGTGCTACACAGCACAGCTAGATAGTTTTAATATAATAACACTATAATTTTTTGGAAACAAAAAAAGCTTCAAAATTCCCTAAGAAGCCAAGATTTTGAGAAAGTGAAAGAGAGAGACACGTAGAGAGAGAGAGAAAGGTAGGAGCTCAGGAGAGAAGCAAGGAAGCACAAAAAAGAAGAAGTGCGCAATTAATAACCAATAAAGCTCTCTTGTCAAATCACAAAATTAGGTGCTCTGAGGATCTAACTCTGATCTTCGATCAACAGAACAGTAGTCTAGCATCTCTCATATTCCCTAAATAAAGTAACACAAACAGCGTAATTAAACTTCAATCTTATTAAGAAATTTTTCAAATCCATTTTTTTATTTATTTTCTTCTCTTTAAATTAATCACACACTAAACTTAAACAACTATTAAGCTCCTCTTATATACTTTTTAAAAGCAGAGGCAAAGTAATAATACTGAGTGAATTGAAACTGAGCTTCTAAGATTCATTCAGTTATAAAAAACTTATCACTACAAACAAAAGTAACAATACAGATACAATGAATAAACCATAGACTATAGAGCACAAACAAATACATGACGTACAGTATTAATAATGAGGATTTAAGAAAAAATAAAGGTATGATATGGTATGGTATCAGAAGTTACCTCATCCTCAGTAGCAAGTAAAGGAAGATTTTTGAGAAGAATCTCAACTCAAAAGGCTCAGAGTCGGGTGCCATCAAGAGGAGAAATGCCTCTGTTCAGTGTCTTTTTTAAGCTGAGCTACAAATACAAATAAAAATACATGTTTTATGGTCGCTGAAACAAAAAGAAAAAAGAAAAAAACGCAATAACACACTTAAAATAAATGGTAGAACCAACGAAATGAAATGAAATGAAATAAAAGCAGAGGCGAAAGAAAGTTCCTTTCCTGTGAGTTGAGGAGCTGCTTGTAGTTGGTAGCTTATCTTGTTGAACAAGATCTTCAACAGTATTGTTATTGTGAGTTGAGCTTAGCTTGATTGAAGAGAAGAGAAGAGAAGAGAAGGGGGCTAGGCTTAGGGTTTTTCTTTGGTGGAGAGAGAGAGAGAGAGAGAGAGAGAGAGAGAGAGAGAAAAGAAAGAGAGGAATGAGTGAGTGTTATTAAATTAAATCCCGCCCAATTTTAGATGAAAAATCTTTGAAAATTGTAAATTGTAAATTTGTGATCTGAGATGAGACTGCATCTACATGTTTCAGATTATGCATTGAGAGGTGAGAGAGACTAAGAGCAATGGTTGGTTATTTTGATCAGTTTTGTTTTGGCCCAATCCAATCCATCTTTAATTAATTATAATAAAACTTTAAATTATAATATTTGCGCTGAAATCAAATTATTATAGATTACCTGCTAAAAAGCGCGCGCGTGGTCAAGTGTCCAAAGCACATTACATTGATTTGCATTGGAGAGGGCCACACTTGACTTGACAATCAGACACTACACTACACTGAGTAAAAGCAATGCAATGAATGGACTTGGGTCGGGTGTTATTTTCAACAGCATCATCTTTGTTTTGTTTTGTTTTGGGCCCAATCCAATTCAAATATCCAATACATCTTTGTTTTGTCACTTACATACATCGAGGAGGGAGGGATTTCTTAATTCTAAATAAATAAATGTTAATTAAAATGCTAATTAATATATCTGATTCTATATCCTATACTATACTACCGTAGAAGGAGAGGAGGGGGGAATAAATTATTATTATTAACTACTCAATGAAAGAATTAAATTATAGAACAGTTTCGGATCTTAAAAAAATTATTTAGAAAGTATCTCATAGACTTTCTTTTACATAGAGGGCCTATAAACTTATAGGTCGACCTGTTTTATATTATTTATTTTAAATTAAATAAATAAATTATTATTTTAATGGTTTTGAATAATAAAATTATATTATTTTAATTATTTTCTTTAATTATTGAACGTCTTATAGGCTTAAACAGGCTAACAAGTCTATGTCAAGACTTTTGTTTTTTAAATATACGTCATGCTAAATTTATAATTTGGGCGTGCACAAGCTAACGAATCTGGCCATGCCTAAAGTATTTTACATGTGTCTGACCTATTTAAGCTAAAACCTATCTCTATCCAGCCTATTTACACCCCCTACTTTTAACAATGGTTTTTCGTTGTTGATTAAATGTGAGTACTATAAACATGCTTTTAACGTTGGTTGGCCCGCCATGCCCCGCCACCAACCCGCCAAAAACGGGACAGGGCAGGTTAACCTGCCTTTAAATATGGGTGGGAAAAATGAACTCACCCCGTTTTATGGTTGGTTGGCGGATCAACCCACTAACCCGTCAATTAAAAAAATAAATAATTAAAATTTAAAAATAAATTATATTTTATTAATTTTTCTAATATTATTTTATTTTATTTCACACTTCTTTTAATTTTTCTCAATCTCAATCTTAAATGTATACTAATATTTGTCAAAACATTCTTTAGGAACTCATTCGTCTCCATATAAAGATAACATTTGTCATAAATAAAATTGTTATTCTTTATTTTTTATAAGGAGTACTAATGTAAAAAAAAAATTAGATATCACAAAAATTTAATGACAAATGAAATACTACTTAATTGTAAAATATATATATATATAACCCGACGGGTCAACCCGTTTTGACCCACTTCTAGGCGGGGCGGGTTGAAGTGGGTTGGTGGGTTGAAAATCTTAACCCAACTCGTCCCGTTTTGGCGGGTTGACCCGCCGGGCAGTGGCGGAGCCACGTTGTGGCCTACAGTTGCCTTGGCACTGGCTTATTTAGCCACGTTCATTTAGCTACATTTGAAAAGTAGCAAATTCTGTTCAAATTTTTTGAAAATTAGCCACGTTTTGGTCGTAGCCAAAGAACCGTAGCTATTTGGGCACTAGCTGAATTTTTTGGCACTTGCTAACATGTCATGCTGGCTCCGCCACTGCCGTCGTGCTCAACCCATATTGTCATCAAAACAGGCTATCTCTTCCTGTTAGGCCCTAGCTCGCACGAGTTAAGGCAAAAAATCCTACAAATAAAAAAGCCTGCATGAGCCAAAAACTTATATAATCCCACGAGATAGGGCCTGTCCACGAGCCAAAATTTCATATAAGTCAATCATTTGTCATTAATTAAAATTGTGACAGTAGCAAACAGGCATCACCAAAACCTTATCTGAAATTTCCATCCCTGATCCATCTACCGCTCCCAACTTCTACACTATATAATCAACTATAATGGAAAGAACAAAAAATCTTTACGTAATCCTCCAAGACAAGCAATCAATGAGATAAAATAAACCATGTTGTCATATAATTGAATGGAAATTGATTTCTCCGAAGAAACTATTCCCCTATTACAGACTCATAAAAATGTCTCATCCATCTTTTTTCTTAAATATAATGAGTCCCGTATATTTAATGGGTATGCAGAAGAGGAATAATTTCTTCTGCAACATGAGAAACTAGGAAAACTATTGCCACTTTGTTATTCCTCACTTTAACATAAATTTGTTACATTAATTATGCATTTGCTACTTTAGAGTAATAACCAACAAAATAGCTTTAGGCTTCTTTTCAATGGTATGAGATTCACCATTGTTTGATGAAATACTTCTGAGGGATCTACACCACAGAACACTGGTAGGACCTTGGTATATTTGGTTCTGCTCCGCTCCATTATTACCTCCTTAAAACATTTCCAGAGAAAATAGAGTTTACTATTTTCTCTGAAAATGTTTTGAGAAAACAATAACATAAACACTATTTTGAAACGCCTCATCATTATCATGTAAAAAAACACTAGTTGTTTGTTGGGTGCACATGCAAAGAAGAGAGTGGTTCTGATCTGTAATATAATGGGGTAGGTGGTGGCGGTTTCGGTGAACTGAAGACAATGGATCTATGGAAGTGAAATAAGAGTCCAAAGATAATGTAAACTGAGAGAGAATGGACAGATCGCAGCAATAAGTTTTTGAGAAAGGTGAAAGAGAGAGACACGTAGAGACAGAAAGGTAGGAAGCGGAAAAGCTCAAGAGAGAAGAGTGGACGCAAAAAAATAAAAGCAAGCTCTCTTGTCAAATCACAACTTTCACATTAGGTGAAATGAGGACTGACAAAAGCAATTAATGGCTCTGATCTCTGATCAACAGAATAGTAGTATCTCTCTCCTATTCCCCAAATAAACTTTAATCTCATACTACCATCCTTATAAACAAGAGAATACATCGATATCAGGAGCAAGGGACTCTCTCTGTAGGGAAAAAGCGAAAGACTATGCATGACACCAGAGATTATAAACTACAGAATAGGTGAATGAATGATACAGGGCTACACAACACAGCTAGATAGTTTTAATATAATAATCAATGGAGTCATAGAAGCAGGGATTTTAACACAATTGTTTAAAATTAAAAAAAAAATGATATACTATTTAATATGTTTAGAATTTAAAAATAATAATAATAATATTCTTCATCTTCAATCTTTATTAATAATTTGATAATATCACACTATCATTTTTGGAAAGAAAAAAGATTCAAAATTCCATAAGAATCCAAGTTTTTGAGAAAGGTGAAAGAGAGAGACACGTATAGAAAGGTAGGAAGTGGAAAACCTCGGGAGAGATGCAAGGAACCAAATAAAGCTCTCTTGTCAAATCAGAAATTAGGTGCTATGAGGATCTGACTCTGATCTCTGATCAACAGAACAGTAGTCTAGCATCTCTCCTATTCCCCGAATAAAGTAACACAAACAGCGCAATTAAACTTCAATCTTATTAAGAAATTTTTCAAATTCATTTATTTATTTATTTTCTTCTCTTTAAATTAATCACACACTAAACTTAAACAACTATTAATTAACCTCCTCTTATATACATGCATGTTTTTAAAAGCAGAGGCAAAAAGTAATAATACTGAGTGAACCGAAACAGAGCTTCTATGATTCATTCAGTTATATATAAGAAACTTAACACTACAAACAAAAGTAATAATACAGACAGATACAATGAATGAACCATCATAGAGCACAAACAAATATACATACATGACACGTACAGTATTAATAATGAGGATTTAAGAAAAAATAAAGGTATGGCATGGTATGGAGGGGAAGTTACCTTATCCTCAGCATTCAGCAGCAAGTAAAGGAAGATTACTGAGAAGAATCACAACTCAAGAGGCTCAGTGTCGGGGGCCATCAAGAGGACTAGCTCAGAAATGCCTCTGTTCAGTGTCTTTTTTGAGCTGAGCTACAAATACAAAAAGAAATACATGTTTTATGGTCGCTGAAACAAAAAAAAAAAAAAAAAAAAAACGCAATAACACACTTAAAATAAATGGAAGAACCAATGAAATGAAATGAAAGCAGAGGCGAAAGAAAGTTCCTTTCCTGTGAGTTGAGCTGTTGCTTGTAGTTGGTAGCTTATCTTGTTGAACAAGATCTTCAACAGTATTGTTATTGTGAGTTGAGCTGAGCATCGGCCAAAGGTAACCACCATTTTTGTGATTTGATTGAAAGAAAGAAAGAAAACTTGAAGAAGAACATTCATTCAAGTCAGATTCAATGAATCGTTTGTTTAGAAGGAAGAGAAGATAACGAAAAGAAAAGGTAACCAACCATTTTTGTGATTTGATTGAAGGGTGAGAAGAGAAGAGAAGAGGGGGCTTAGGGTTTTTCTTTGGTGGAGAAGAGAGAGAGGGAGAAGAAAGAGAGGAATGAGTGAGTGTAATTAAATTAAATCCCGCCCAATTAAATTACATTTTTTACGTTTAAGCTAGATGCCAGTGAAAATTAAAATTAAACAATGAAAACATATATGTACGAGTAAACAAGAGAATACATCGATATCAGTAGCAAGGACTCTCTTTGGGGGAAAAGATACAAGGATTATAGACTACAGAATAGGTGAATGAATGATGATACAGTGCTACACAGCACAGCTAGATAGTTTTAATATAATAACACTATCATTTTTTGGAAACAAAAAAAGCTTCAAAATTCCCTAAGAAGCCAAGATTTTGAGAAAGTGAAAGAGAGAGACACATAGAGAGAGAGAGAGAAAGGGAGGAGCTCAGGAGAGAAGCAAGGAAGCAAAAAAAAGAAGAAGTGCGCAATTAATAAACAATAAAGCTCTCTTGTCAAATCACAACATTAGGTGCTCTGAGGATCTGACTCTGATCTTCGATCAACAGAACATTAGTCTAGCATCTCTCCTATTCCCTAAATAAAGTAACACAAACAGCGCAATTAAATTAGAGTGAACTGAACATTAGGTGTCAAATCTATTTTTTTATTTATTTTCTTCTCTTTAAATTAATCACACACTAAACTTAAACAACTATTAAGCTCCTCTTATATACTTTTTAAAAGCAGAGGCAAAGTAATAATACTGAGTGAATTGAAACTGAGCTTCTAAGATTCATTCAGTTATAAAAAACTTATCACTACAAACAAAAGTAACAATACAGATACAATGAATAAACCATAGACTATAGAGCACAAACAAATACATGACGTACAGTATTAATAATGAGGATTTAAGAAAAAATAAAGGTATGGTATCGGAAGTTACCTTATCCTCAGCAGCAAGTAAAGGAAGATTTTTGAGAAGAATCTCAACTCAAGAGGCTCAGAGTCGGGTGCCATCAAGAGGAGAAATGCCTCTGTTCAGTGTCTTTTTAAGCTCAGCTACAAATACAAATAAAAATACATGTTTTATGGTCGCTGAAACAAAAAGAAAAAAGAAAAAAATGCAATAACACACTTAAAATAAATGGTAGAACCAACGAAATGAAATGAAATGAAATAAAAGCAGAGGCGAAAGAAAGTTCCTTTCCTGTGAGTTGAGGAGCTGCTTGTAGTTGGTAGCTTATCTTGTTGAACAAGATCTTCAACAATATTGTTATTGTGAGTTGAGCTGAGCTTGATTGAAGAGAAGAGAAGAGAAGAGAAGGGGGCTAGGCTTAGGGTTTTTCTTTGGTGGAGAAGAGAGAGAGAGAGAGAGAGAGAAGAAAGAGAGGAATGAGTAAGTGTTATTAAATTAAATCCCGCCCAATTTTAGATGAAAAATCTTTGAAAATTGTAAATTGTAAATTTGTGATCTGAGATGAGACTGCATCTGCATGTTTCAGATTATGCATTGAGAGGTGAGAGAGACTAAGAGCAATGGTTGGTTATTTTGATCAGTTTTGTTTTGGCCCAATCCAATCCATCTTTAATTAATTATAATAAAACTTTAAATTATAATATTTGCGCTGAAATCAAATTATTATAGATTACCTGCTAAAAAGCGCGCGCGTGGTCAAGTGTCCAAAGCACATTACATTGATTTGCATTGGAGAGGGCCACACTTGACTTGACAATCAGACACTACACTACACTGAGTAAAAGCAATGCAATGAATGGACTTGGGTCGGGTGTTATTTTCAGCAGCATCATCTTTGTTTTGTTTTGTTTTGGGCCCAATCCAATCCAAATATCCAATCCATCTTTGTTTTGTCACTTCCATACATCGAGGAGGGAGGGATTTCTTAATTCCAAATAAATAAATGTTAATTAAAATGCTAATTAATATATCTGATTCTATATCCTATACTATACTACCGTAGAAGGATAGGAGGGGGGAATAAATTATTATTATTAACTACTCAATGAAAGAATTAAATTATAGAACAGTTTCGGATCTTAAAAAAATTATTTAGAAAGTATCTCATAGACTTTCTTTTACATAGAGGGCCTATAAACTTATAGGCCGACCTATTTTATATTATTTATTTTAAATTAATTAAATAAATTATTATTTTAATGGTTTTGAATAATAAAATTATATTATTTTAATTATTTTCTTTAATTATTGAACGTCTTGTAGGCTTAAACAGGCTAACAAGTCTATGTCAAGACTTTTGTTTTTTAAATATACGTCATGCTAAATTTATAATTTGGGCGTGCACAAGCTAACGAATCTGGCCATGCCTAAAGTATTTTACATGTGTCTGACCTATTTAAGCTAAAGCCTATCTCTATCCAGCCTATTTACACCCCCTACTTTTAACAATGGTTTTTCGTTGTTGATTAAATGTGAGTACTATAAACATGCTTTTAACGGTGGTTGGCCCGCCCCGCCCCGCCACCAACCCGCCAAAAACGGGACAGGGCGGGTTAACCCGCCATTAAATATGGGTGGGAAAAATGAACTCACCCCGTTTTATGGTGGGTTGGCGGGTCAACCCACCAACCCGTCAATTAAAAAAATAAATAATTAAAATTTAAAAATAAATTATATTTTATTAATTTTTCTAATATTATTTTATTTTATTTCACACTTCTTTTAATTTTTCTCAATCTCAATCTTAAATGTATACTAAAATTTGTCAAAACATTCTTTAGGAACTCATTCGTCTCCATATAAAGATAACATTTGTCATAAATAAAATTGTTATTCTTTATTTTTTCTAAGAAGTACTAATGTAAAAAAAAAATTGGAGATCACAAAAATTTAATGACAAATGAAATACTACTTGTAATAATATATATATATATATATATATATATATATATATATATATATAACCCGACGGGTCAACCCGTTTTGACCCACTTCTAGGCGGGGCGGGTTGAAGTGGGTTGGTGGGTTGAAAATCTCAACCCAACTCGTCCCGTTTTGGCGGGTTGACCCGCCGGGCAGTGGCGGAGCCACGTTGTGGCCTACAGTTGCCTTGGCACTGGCTTATTTAGCCACGTTCATTTAGCTACATTTGAAAAGTAGCAAATTCTGTTCAATTTTTTTGAAAATTAGCCACGTTTTGGTCGTAGCCAAAGAACCGTAGCTATTTGGGCACTAGCTGAATTTTTTGGCACTTGCTAACATGTCATGCTGGCTCTGCCACTGCCGTCGTGCTCAACCCATATTGTCACCCCTAAATTTACATATAAAGTAGAGTCATCAAAACAGGCTATCTCTTCCTGTTAGGCCCTAGCTCGCACGAGTTAAGGCAAAAAATCCTACAAATAAAAAAGCCTGCATGAGCCAAAAACTTATATAATCCCACGAGATAGGGCCTGTCCACGAGCCAAAATTTCATATAAGTCAATCATTTGTCATTAATTAAAATTGTGACAGTAGCAAACAGGCATCACCAAAACCTTATCTAAAATTTCCGTCCCTGATCCATCTACCGCTCCCAACTTCTACACTATATAATCAACTATAATGGAAAGAACAAAAAATCTTTACGTAATCCTCCAAGACAAGCAATCAATGAGATCTTTAACATAAATTCGTTACATTAATTATGCATTTGCTACTTTAGAGTAATAACCAACAAAATAGCTTTAGGCTTCTTTTCAATGGTATGAGATTCACCATTATTGCCTTTATTCTATTTAGCTGTTGATTTTATTAGCAATTTTCGTCTAGCTTCTTTCCTTTGTCATTATTTTCTATCACCCCACCATAACGGAATGTGGTTGACCCAATTCGCAATTCAACATATAGCTATGAGTTATGAAAGTGCTTGATGAAGTTGAGGTGAAAGTAAAGGATGGGGACAGTGAATTCAGAAAATATCTCTGTCCTTTGCAGAATCTGCATCTTCGAAATTCAAAACTTAGATAGAAATATAAACCATCCAAATGGAAAAATAAAAGGACGTTTGAAAAATAAACACCAAAAATGAGAAAGATCATGTGGCAGATAGTAGGGGTGTTAACGGGCCGAGCCGAGCCGAGCTTTGATCTTAACGGGCCAAGCCTGTATTTAAACGTGTCAGACTGGCCTTAGCCTGTTACCTGTTACGAATATAATATTAGCCTGTGGCCTGGTTCGTTTACAAAAAATAAAAGCCTGTCTCAAGCCTGTGGCTTGTTTATTTATTAAAAATAAAAACCTTACATTCCAATTTGTAGCCGTATTCAGCCCATTAATCATGCACTGATATGTATTTTTTGGTAAGAAAATAATAGTTGTTTCTTTTATAATAAAAAAACATTAATATTAAAAAATCAAAATAACAACATCACCTTTACTTTATTTTACGTTGCTTTTCCTTAATTTTCTTCCACATTCTAAATTTTTTACATTAAATTTTCTTCAACATTTCTTAATATTCTAGATTTTTTACACTAGATTTGAACCCCACCAATAAATTTTCTTCCACATTTTACATTAATTTTTCTTCCACGGTCGCCGCCATAAGCATCATTATAAGTCGTGGAATCCGCATGGCTTATAAAAATAGATGATGAACATGACTTCATTTACCTGTTGGTGGGACGATGACTTAGATCGCGGAGAAGAGATAGAGCAGAGACAGAAAACTGAGAAAAGGATGTTGAAATGATTAATATAAAAATATAAAAAATAAATAAATTTAATGTATACGGGCCAGCCTCCAAGGCTTCAAGGCCGGGCTTGGCTATGAAAGCCTGAGGCCTTTTAAATAAAAAAGCTTTTGCATGAGTATAAGTCTGGGCTTAATAATAAAAAAAGACGAGCCGAGCCGAAACGGGCCGGGCCTACGGCCCCTGATAGGCCTTGGCCTTATTATCACCCCTAGCGGATAGCATAAGTCCCACCACACCTAATAATTTCAATCATTTTTACCTTTCAAGAATCAAGTACTGGATTCGAGATAATTTACACTTTCAATCCCAGCCACTTTACCTTGAAGATCATCTCTGAAAATACACATGATAAAGCCCAAAAATGGTCAAATAGCCTACATAGTATACACAGCTAACCTCGTACACATGCATAATTAAAGTGAACATTCTTCTTTTCCTTTTTTTTCCTAAAATACAAGTATTGCTGAGTTTTAAATGCACACCTACACGGTGTCCCATACCTTTTTATAAAATTTACACATTTTAAATTGGAAAAATTAATTGTCATTTTTTTTTGTAAACAATTAATTGTCATTTTAAATTAGATGACTTTTATTTTAGGTCTCTCTGCTTCTAATTATACAGAGGAAAGAAAATATTAAAAATCATTAAATATATATTAAAACGATATAATTTTATTTAGAATAATATAAAATCATGTCCTTTAAAATAAAAAATATTTTCCCTTTTTTTTGTAACTAAATATTTTCCCTTTAAAATTTAAAAAAGAGGACTAAAAAAATAAATAGACAACCTTATAATTTTAAAGAAATGTCTTATATATATTATTAAGACACTTCTGTTTCAGAATATGGTAGTGGACTAGTGTCATCTCTATACAAGTCCATGTATCATATATATTTGTCATCTTCTTACGTCATATATGTTTTTATCAATTAGGTAGAATAATTACTCCTTTTCAAAAAATATAACAACTCTTGTTGATAATTTTTACTAAATCATCGTGAGTTTGATTCATGTTGATGCTCCTTCATAGGTCAATTACATGTAAGTACCACTGTAAGCACTTGCTGAAACATGTAAATAGAACAATTTTACCCCCTTTACTCTTGTCCCTTTTATGTAACCCTGCTCAATCATAATCTGAGGCTATATGATCCAAAGAGTTATCTACTCCTCTTATATAACTCAAAAACATTAACATATTGAATAATCTATGGACATTTATACTAGTAATTGACACTTCGGTATCATTCACAAAAATTTTAGAAAGCTAAATTTTCCATCCACATTAGACTCATCAGTCTTTACAAATAATCTTGTTCAATCATTCACAAAAAATGTCGATGTTGATCAGACTAATTATTAACCAAACAAGAACAATAGTGAAAATAAAAGTATAAAAATAGAAAGAATGCATGGTTACGTGACTTGTTGGTTATACAAACTCAAAGAAAATACAAATGAATGGAGGACAATCTCAGTAGAGAACAAATCTGGGAAGCCAAAGAATTAAATTTGAATCCCATTTACATCTACATAGACAACAAATAATCCGAGTCAATCATTTGTGTAATAATCCGAGTCAATCATTTGTGTAGGATCATAAAGATCAAAGTCAGAATCAAAGTCCAAGTCCAAGTCTTCATTTAAGATTGAGTCTATTGAGCTTAAATTGGTAAGATGTGAAGCATAACTGCCATCCTGGCTTTGGTCAGCCAACCCCTGAAATGACACAATATTACTTGTTTGCCTAGGACTAATCATCTCACCAGATGAAGAGGATATTTAAAAGGACTGACTTGCTGGGTTTCCTTAGACCTGATTCTTTTCAGTCGCAGTCTTTATTTCTGCAGCAATTAAAAAAACAAATAAAGTTCTATAAATTAAAAACTATGGTTTTATGAAATTAAAGCAGAAAGGAAAAGAAAAAAAATACCTGCAGATGGCTGGCCACATGCGCCCTAGTAAGATGCTTCTCAGCCTTCATCAATTGAAGAATTTTTCTAGGTACAACCTCTGCAATCAAAAGAACATACAAATGTGTCATACTTCATTAACAATAATGCCATGACATCTACTCCAGTGCACTACAAATTAGGAAGAGTATTTGAGAAAGCATTCAAAATAATGTTGAACAAAAAAATACAGCAATTGGAAAAATACAGCAAACATATACTTTTGCAATACAAAAAAAAAAACCCAGAGTTTTCACAGGAATGGAAAAAGGCATCATTGTTCCATTTTTGGCAGCGAATGTAAGACACAGTTGGGACCAATTGGGCAGCTTCCAGCTCTCATGAGACCAAATTAATCATGATCGAATTAAGGAAAATTTGAATTTTGATTTGTTCAGTTTTCGAGAGATGCCAAATAAGTATATTAGCTTACTCCAAGGAAAGGATTACTGAAATAGAGGAATAC
>NW_026898479.1:0-53772 GCF_033153095.1 Gastrolobium bilobum
TCTAGCTGTTCTCATGAAAGGCCTACCAAGTATAACTGGTGATCTATTAGTAGCAGTCTCACTCTCCATTTCTAAAATGTAGAAGTCAGCAGGAAAAATCAGATTATTAACTCTGACCAATACATCCTCAATCAAACCAGATGGGTGAATACTACTCCTGTTAGCTAATGTAACCACAATACTAGTAGCACGCAAAGGACCAAGTCCAAGAGACTTATATACAGATTCAGGCATGACATTAATGGAAGCCCCTAAGTCTAGCATGCAATCATGAAAAACAGAATTGCCAATTACACAAGGAATAGTAAATGTCCCTGGATCTTGACATTTTTTAGGCATAGGCTGGATGAGTGCTGATACATTCTGACTCAGGTTAACTTGCTCATCTCCTTTCAGTCTTCTCTTGTTGGTGCACAGCTCCTTTAGAAACTTGGCATATCTCGGAATCTGCTGTATTGCATCCAGAAGAGGGAGCCTTTGCTCACCTCAACTTTTGAGGGAAAGGAAGGATATCAACACAGTATCGGGCCTGGTTCATTGATGTCGCCAATTGCCCGATCTGTGTCTGCAAATTCTGGATTGTGGATTCTGTCCTCTGTTGAAACTCCAGATTGTTGGTGGCCATCTGTTTCATTAAGTCCTCCAACGAAGGACCACTGACACTGTTTTGCTGCTGCACTAGTGGTTGTTGTTGTAACTGTTGAGGAGCAGGTTGCTGGAAGTTTTGTCTCTGCTGTGGAATGAACTGCTGCTTCTGTTGGTATGGAAAATTTTGTTGACTCTGCTGATATGGAACATTTTGCTGATTCTGGTTCCATTTGAGGTTGGGATGATTCTTCCAGCCAGGATTGTAAGTGTTGGAGAATGGATTACTCTGCTGCTGCTGGAACTGTGGTTTCCCAGGAAAGACTGCAGCTACTGACTGGTCTGCAGGAATGGAGCCGTCTTGTAGAGAAGGGCAAGCATCAGTGGAGTGAAAATGATCACTGCATATGCCACATGGATTGCCGAACTGTGGAACAGAAGTCTGGACTGTCTGGGTAACTGCCAACTGTCTCACCATGGTTGCCAATTCATCAAGTCTATTTTCAATTTGCTGATTGTCAGCACTTGATGCCACTGCTGAAGGCTGGGTCGGAGTTTCTTGCACCTGGTACACAACACTGCTATTGGCTCTCGTTCCAAACTGTTGAGCATTTGCAGCCATGTTTGAGATCAACGCCTTAGCTTCATTGGGTGTTTTGTTAACAAGAACTCCTCCACTGGCAGCATCAATCAGGTTCCTATCCATATGTAGCAATCCCTCATAGAAGTAGACAATCAGCAATTGCTCCGGAATCTGGTGATGTGGACAACTTGCACAAAGTCTTTTAAACCGCTCCCAATACTCATGCAAGTTTTCCTCATTTGCTTGTTTTATGCCACTTATCTCCTTTCTGATTGAAGTGGCTCTTGAGGACGGAAAAAACTTCTCCAAAAACAATCTGGCCATGTCATTCCAAGTTTCGATAGATGAAGGCTGAAGGTAGTACAGCCAATCCTTAGCTCCTCCATCGAGGGAAAAAGGAAAGGCTCTCAGTTTGACCTGCTCCTCATCAACTCCTTGCGGTTTCATTGTGTTGCAGACTACATGAAACTCTTTCAAATACTTATATGGATCTTCACCTGCAAGACCATGAAACTTGGGAAGCAAATGGATAAGACCAGACTTAAGTTTAAAACCAGTATCAAGATAACGAATGCAAAAAGACTGATACTTAACATCAGGTGCAGTCAATTGCCTTAAGCTTCTATTATCCATGTTTTTTTTATTGTGACCAAAACTTCCTAAATTATAACAAAACTTCCTAAATTATAAAAAAAAAATAAAAATAAATAAAGAATTAGGAAAAATAAAATAAAAATAAAAAACAAATAAAAATAAAAATAAAATAAAATAAAATAAAAGGAAAGAAAGAGCAAAAAGAACCAAAATAAAAATAACAATAAAAATAAAATAAAATAAATTAAAATAAAATAAATAAAATGAAAAAATAAAAATAAAAGGAAACTAAATCTAACAAAATCTAATCTAACTAATCAAAATCTAACAAAATCTAATCTACTGTTAATATTCACTAATTAGAATAAAAAAAATATATAGAAACAGAAACAGAAAAAGAAAAATCAAAATCAAAATGAAAATTGAAGAATTTTTATTTTTTATTTTTTTTAGAAAAATAAACGAAAATTAAAGAAGAAGAAGATGATCAAGAATCAGAAAACGATTTAAACCGATGCAATTTCCCCGGCAACGGCGCCAAATTTGACACGAGCTGTCGAACTCGCGCAAATTAAAATTATTTTTTTAATTAGGGTTCAGAAAATTTGCAGTAAAGTGGAAACCATAAGTCGTCTCTCAAGGAAATTGTTTTGGTTAAAATCGCTTATGAGAACAGAAAATTAAAAGGGGGGTTTTGGATTTTGATTCAATAATTAAAAAGGCAGAATATAATTTTGGAATAAAAATTCGTAATTAAAAATAACCAACCTAAGGTTTGGGTTCCATGGACGTCTTTCCTCGGATAAGAAGATATCAGAATCGTGATTGATTTGTCAATCGGATCAGAATCCTTATTTCCAATTGACAACCCTCTCTAAGCGATCGCTTAGCATTTGATCAAAGACGATATTTCTACTCATACAATCGCAGAGTATCAGCCCGCTTGATTTAAGGTCATAGGGTCAATCAACCTAATCATCAAATCTGATGATTAATCCATTTCCATAATCGCAATCGCGAACCTCAGATTGAATATCCACGATCGCACGATATCAATCTGAGTTGGGAAGGGAAACAAAACTGATTTGAAATAAACGCAGATCCTCAAGACTAATCCATGGAATCCATTACCCTTAGGTTGATTAAAAGGTTCCTAGCCTCGCATGGCTAAGGTAAACATGATTGAAATAAAAAGAAGAAGAAGAAGAAAAAGATGAAGAACGCTTCAGAGAAAATACTTTGATCCTCAATTTTGAAAATTACAGAATGCATCCAATGTTTCCTACTCTGCCGTCATATACCCTTACTCAAAGCGGCTTAGGGTTCAGTTCTGACCGGCCCATATGTCTAAAATACGGAATAAAATAAATAAAATAAAATAAAACTTCAGCAAAACGTGTCCGACTTGGCGCAAGAAATAGACTAGCTTTCAATCCAAATTGGGCTTCGAGCTCTGCAAAAGAATTGTAGCCCTCTGTGTTATCTGAAAAACCCAACAAGAACGGAGTCAATCCGTGGACCAAGATATGGCCAAAATACAGAAGTAACGTAAAGCTGAAAAATTCTGACGAAAATAAATTAAACCCAATCAAAAATTAAAAATGTAAATAAACTCAAAACATCATTATTTTATTCAAATAAATTCTAAAAATACTAATCAAGAGTAACAAATAAGTGTAATAAAATATGAGTTATCAGTAACCACGAACAATGAGCTTGGTCTTGATAGTCTGGATCTATACAGTCTTATGTTCGCACGCTTGTTCCAAGACAGGTACAATCCAAATCGTCTTGGTGCTACTGATGACGACGATGTGGATGATTACACCTTTTAGTATATCATCTTAACAGGTATTTTCCGACGGAATATGGATCCATTTGGTTATCCGTATGATGAATATACAGTTGATCTTTGTTTCCTTAGGAGGATGATACTCGGATACATGTCCGAGAAATATTGTGCATGCATGCATGAATGAAAAGTATAAGTGCAGGGGTATTTGTCCGAGAATCTTTCTTTCTTATTTTCCTCATTTCTTTGACTCTAATTACCCTTTGATCTACATTATAGATCTGGGGTATTATGCTGACTCTTGCTTGTCATTTTTTATTTCTTATGAGAAGTATTTGTGCATCCATGAATGAAAATTTCTTTTCTCTATATAATTATTTTCTTTGCTTACTATGTGCAATGGGAGGCCTACAAGGCCTGTAGGCCATATCAGGCTTTCTAATTTTTAAAAAATAGGACAGGCCTGACCTATTAAACAAAGCCTTTAATAGGCCAATAGGCCAAGGCTGAATATTTTTTTACGTTGTCTTAAGCCAAGAAGGCCAAAGCCCGACCTAGACTGGCCCATTTACACCCCTAATGGTGGATATTCTCTCCAGCTTCTTCGTTGTTCCGATCCATTTACGGAATACGGGTGAAGTTGAATCGAATTTTGGTCTGAGCACTGTTAGTACTGAAGCAGATTCGCTCACATCCATTTACGAAAGTGCAAGCGATGGAAAGTTTCATTCGTCAACATCCATTTATGAAATTGCTAGCGAAGGGGAGCACGAAACTGCAATCGAAACCGCAAGCGAAACCGCAAGCGAAGGGGACCACGAAACTGCAAGCGAAACCGCAAGCGAAGGGGAGCATGAAACTGCAAGCGAATAGGGGCACGAAACTGCAAGCGAAGGGGAGCAGCTTGATTCATCTACTACTGAAGTAACCACCGACGATGAGCTTGGTTTTGATAGTCTGGATCTTTACAGTCTGATGTTCGCACGCTTGTTCCAAGACAGGTACAATCCAAATCTTCTTGGTGCTACTGATGACGACGATGTGGATGATTACACCTTTTAGTATATCATCTTGACAGGTATTTTCCGACGGAATATGGATCCATTTGGTTATCCGTATGATGAATATATAGCTGATCTTTGTTTCCTTAGGAGGATGATACTCGGATACATGTCCGAGAATATTTGTGCATGCATGCATGAATGAAAAGTATTTGTGTTGGGGTATTTGTCCGAGAATCTTTCTTTCTTATTTTCCTCATTTCTTTGACTCTAATTACCCTTTGATCTACATTATAGAGCTGGGGTATTATGTTCACTCTTGTTTGTCATTTTATATTTCTTATGAGAAGTATTTGTACATGCATGAATGAAACTTTCTTTGCTCTATCTAATTATTTTATTTGATTAGTATCTGCAGTGGGAGGCCTACAAGATATGTATGCCATATCAGGCTTTCTAATTTTTAAAAATAGGTCAGGCCTGACCTATAACACAAAGCCTTTAATAGGCCAATAGGCCAGATAGGCTGAATATTTTTTTACGTAGGCTTAGGCCAGGAAGGCCAAATCCCGACCTAGCCTGGCCCATTTACACCCCTAATGGTGAATATTCTCTCCAGCTTCTTCGTTGTTCCGATCCATTTACGGAATACGGGTGAAGTTGAATCGAATTTTGGTCTGAGCACTGTTAGTACTGAAGCAGATTCGCTCACATCCATTTACGAAAGTGCAAGCGATGGAAAGTTCCATTCGTCAACATCCATTTATGAAATCGCTAGCGAAGGGGAGCACGAAACTACAATCAAAACCGCAAGCGAAGGGGAGCACGAAACTGCAAGCGAAGTGGAGCATGAAACTGCAAGCGAAATCGCAAGCGAATAGGGGAATGAAAATGCAAGCGAAGGGGAGCAGCTCGATTCATCTACTACTGAAGTAACCACCGACGATGAGCTTGGTCTCGATAGTCTTGATCTTTACAGTCTGATGTTCGCACGCTTGTTCCAAGAGAGGTACAATCCAAATCGTCTTGGTGCTACTGATGACGACGATGTGGATGATTACATTTTTTAGTATATCATATTGACAGGTATTTTCCGACGGAATATGGATCCATTTGGTTATCCGTATGATGAATATACAATTGATCTTTGTTTCCTTAGGAGGATGATACTCGGATACATGTCCGAGAATATTTGTACATGCATGCATGAATGAAAAGTATTTGTGTTGGGGTATTTGTCCGAGAATCTTTCTTTCTTATTTTCCTCATTTCTTTGACTCTAATTACCCTTTGATCTACATTATAGAGCTGGGGTATTATGTTGTCTCTTGCTTGTTATTTTTTATTTCTTATGAGAAGTATTTATGCATGCATGAATGAAAATTTCTTTTCTCTATATAATTATTTTCTTTGCTTACTATGTGCAATGGGAGGCCTACAAGGCCTGTAGGCCATATCTGGCTTTCTAATTTTTAAAAAATAGGACAGGCCTGACCTATTAAACAAAGCCTTTAATAGGCCAATAGGCCAAGGCTGAATATTTTTTTACGTAGTCTTAAGCCAAGAAGGCCAAAGCCCGACCTAGCCTGGCCCATTTACACCCCTAATGGTGGATATTCTCTCCAACTTCTTCATTGTTCCGATCCATTTGCGGAATACGGGTGAAGTTGAATCGAATTTTGGTCTGAGCAATTTTAGTACTGAAGCAGATTCGCCCACATCCATTTATGAAAGTGCAAGCAATGGAAAGTTCGATTAGTCAACATCCATTTATGAAACCGCTAGCAAAAGGGAGCACGAAACTGCAAGCGAAATCGCAAGCAAATAGGGGCAGGAAACTGCAAGCGAAGGGGAGCATCTCGATTCATCTACTACTGAAGTAACCACCGACGATGAGCTTGGTCTCGATAGTCTTGATCTTTACAGTCTGATGTTCGCACGCTTGTTCCAAGACAGGTACAATCCAAGTCATCTTGGTGCTACTAATGACGACGATGTGGATGATTACACCTTTTAATATATAATCTTGACAGGTATTTTCCGACGGAATATGGATCCATTTGGTTATCCGTATGATGAATATACAACTGATCTTTGTTTCTTTAGGAGGATGATACTGGGATACATGTCCGAGAATATTTGTGCATGCATGCATGAATCAAAAGTATTTGTGTTGGGGTATTTGTCCGAGAATCTTTCTTTCTTATTTTCCTCATTTCTTTGACTCTAATTACCCTTTGATCTACATTATAGAGCTGGGGTATTATGTTGACTCTTGCTTGTCTTTTTTTATTTCTTATGAGAAGTATTTGTGCATCCATGAATGAAAATTTCTTTTCTCTATATAATTATTTTTTTTTGCTTACTATGTGCAATGGGAGGCCTACAAGGCCTGTAGGCCATATCAGGCTTTCTAATTTTTTAAAAATAGGACAGGCCTGACCTATTAAACAAAGCCTTTAATAGGCCAATAGGCCAAGGCTGAATATTTTTTTACGTAGTCTTAAGCCAAGAAGGCCAAATCCCGAACTAGACTGTCCCATTTACACCCCTATTGGTGGATATTCTCTCCAGCTTCTTCGTTGTTCCGATCCATTTACGGAATACGGGTGAAGTTGAATCGAATTTTGGTTTGAGCACTGTTAGTACTGAAGCAGATTCGCTCACATCCATTTACGAAAGTGCAAGCGATGGAAAGTTCCATTCGTCAACATCCATTTATGAAATTGCTAGCGAAGGGGAGCACGAAACTGCAATCGAAACCGCAAGCGAAGGGGAGCACGAAACTACAAGCGAAGGGGAGCAGCTCGATTCATCTACTACTGACGTAACCACCGAGGATGAGCTTGGTTTTCATAGTCTGGATCTTTACAGTCTGATGTTTGCTCGCTTGTTCCAAGACAGGCACAATCCAAATCGTCTTGGTGCTACTGATGACGACGATGTGGATGATTAAACCTTTTAGTATATCATCTTGACATGTATTTTCCGACGGAATATGGATCCATTAGGTTATCCGTATGATGAATATACAGATGATCTCATTTCTTTGACTCTAATTACCCTTTGATCTATATTATACAACTGGGGTATTATGTTGACTTCTGTTTTCGTTTTTTATTTCTTATGAGAAGTATTTGTGCATGCATGAATGAAACTTTCTTTGCTCTATATAATTATTTTCTTTGCTTAGTATCTGCGGAGGGAAGCCTACAAGATCTGTAGGCCATATCAGGCTTTTCAATTTTAAAAAATAGGTTAGGCCTGACAAATAAAACAAAGCCTTTATTAGGACAATAGCCCAGGTAGGCTGAATTTTTTTTACGTAGGCTTAGGCCAGGAAGGCCAAAGCCCGTCCTAGCCTGACCCATTTACACCCCTAATGGTGAATATTCTCTCCAACTTCTTCGTTGTTCCGACCCATTTACGGAATACGGGTGAAGTTGAATCGAATTTTGGTCTGAGCACTGTTAGTACTGAAGTAGATTCGCCCACATCCATTTACGGAAGTGCAAGCGATGGAAAGTTTGATTCGTCAACATCCATTTATGAAACCGCTAGCGAAGGGGAGCACGAAACTGCAATCGAAACCGCAAGCGAAAGGGAGCACGAAACTGCAAGCGAAACCGCAAGCGAAGGGGAGCATGAAACTGCAAGCGAATAGGGGCACGAAACTGCAAGCGATGGGGAACAGCTCGATTCATCTACTACTGAAGTAACAACCGACGATGAGCTTGGTCTTGATAGTCTGGATCTATATAGTCTTATGTTCGCACGCTTGTTCCAAGACAGGTACAATCCAAATCGTCTTGGTGCTACTGATGACGACGATATGGATGATTACACCTTTTAGTATATCATCTTGACAGGTATTTTCCGACGGAATATGGATCCATTTGGTTATCCGTATGATGAATATACAGTTGATCTTTGTTTCCTTAGGAGGATGATACTCAGATACATGTCCGAGAATATTTGTGCATGCATGCATGAATAAAAAGTATAAGTGTTGGGGTATTTGTCCGAGAATCTTTCTTTCTTATTTTCCTCATTTCTTCGACTCTAATTACCCTTTGATCTACATTATAGAGCAAGGGTATTATGTTGACTCTTGCTTGTCATTTTTTATTTCTTATGAGAAGTATTTGTGCATCCATGAATGAAAATTTCTTTTCTCTATATAATTATTTTTTTTGCTTACTATGTGCAATGGGGGGCCTACAAGGCCTGTAGGCCATATCAGGCTTTCTAATTTTTAAAAAAGAGGACAGGCCTGACCTATTAAACAAAGCCTTTAATAGGCCAATAAGCCAAGGCTGAATATTTTTATACGTAGTCTTAAGCCAAGAAGGCCAAAGCCCGAACTAGACTGGCCCATTTACACCCATATTGGTGGATATTCTCTCCAGCTTCTTCGTTGTTCCGATCCATTTACGGAATACGGGTGAAGTTGAATCGAATTTTGGTTTGAGCACTGTTAGTACTGATGCAGATTCGCTCACATCCATTTATGAAAGTGCAAGCGATGGAAAGTTCCATTCGTCAACATCCATTTATGAAATTGCTAGCGAAGGGGAGCACGAAACTACAATCAAAACCGCAAGCGAAGGGGAGCACGAAACTGCAAGTGAAGTGGAGCATGAAACTGCGAGCGAAATCGCAAGCGAATGGGGGAACGAAACTGCAAGCGAAGGGGAGCAGCTCGATTCATCTACTACTGAAGTAACCACGGACAATGAGCTTGGTCTTGATAGTCTGGATCTTTACAGTCTGATGTTTGCTCGCTTGTTCCAAGACAGGTACAATCCAAATCGTCTTGGTGCTACTGATGACGATGATGTGGACGATTACACCTTTTAGTATATCATCTTGACAGGTATTTTCCGACGGAATATGGATCCATTAGGTTATCCGTATGATGAATATACAGATGATCTCGTTTCTTTGACTCTAATTACCCTTTGATCTATATTATAGAGCTGGGCTATTATGTTGACTTTTGTTTTCATTTTTTATTTCTTATGAGAAGTATTTGTGCATGCATGAATGAAACTTTCTTTGCTCTATATAATTATTTTCTTTGCTTAGTATTTGCGGTGGGAAGCCTACAAGATCTGTAGGCCATATCAGGCTTTTTAATTTTAAAATATAGGTCAGGCCTGACCAATAAAACAAAGCCTTTATTAGGACAATAGCCCAGGTAGGCTGAATTTTTTTTTACGTAGGCTTAGGACAGGAAGGCCAAAGCCCGTCCTCGCCTGGCCAATTGACACCCCTAATGGTGAATATTCTCTCCAACTTCTTCGTTGTTCCGATCCATTTACGTAATACAGGTGAAGTTGAATCGAATTTTGGTCTGAGCACTGTTAGTACTGAAGCAGATTCGCCCACATCCATTTACGAAAGTGCAAGCGATGGAAAGTTTGATTCGTCAACATCTATTTATGAAACCGCTAGCGAAGGGGAGCACAAACCTGCAATCGAAACCGCAAGCGAAGGGGAGCACGAAACTGCAAGCGAAACCGCAAGCGAAGGGGAGCATGAAACTGCAAGCGAATAGGGGCACGAAACTGCAAGTGAAGGGGAGCAGCTCGATTCATCTACTACTGAAGTAACAACCGACAATGAGCTTGGTCTTAATAGTCTGGATCTATACAGTCTTATGTTCGCACGCTTGTTCCAAGGCATGTACAATCCAAATCGTCTTGGTGCTACTGATGACGACGATGTGGATGATTACACCTTTTAGTATATCATCTTGACAGGTATTTTCCGACGGAATATGGATCCATTTGGTTATCCGTATGATGAATATATAGCTGATCTTTGTTTCCTTAGGAGGATGATACTCGGATACATGTCCGAGAATATTTGTGCATGCATGCATGAATGAAAAGTATTTGTGTTGGGGTATTTGTCTGAGAATCTTTCTTTCTTATTTTCCTCATTTCTTTGACTCTAATTACCCTTTGATCTACATTATAGAGCTGGGGTATTATGTTGACTCTTGCTTGTCGTTTTTTATTTCTTATGAGAAGTATTTGTGCATGCATGAATGAAACTTTCTTTGCATTATATAATTATTTTCTTGTCTTAGTATCTGCAGTGGGAGGCCTACAAGGCCTGTAAGCCATATCACGCTTTCTAATTATTAAAAATAAGTCAGGCCTGACCTATAAAACAAAGCCTTTAATAGGCCAATAGGCCAGATAGGCTGCATATTTTTTTATGTAGGCTTAACCCAAGAAGGCTAAAGCCCGAACTAGCCTGGCCCATTTAGACCCCTAATGGTGAATATTCTCTCCAGCTTCTTCGTTGTTCCGATCCATTTACGGAATACGGGTGAAGTTGAATCGAATTTTGGTCTGAGCACTGTTAGTACTGAAGCAGATTCGCTCACATCCATTTACGAAAGTGCAAGCGATGGAAAGTTTCATTCGTCAACATCCATTTATGAAATTGCTAGCGAAGGGGAGCACGAAACTACAATCAAAACCGCAAGCGAAGGGGAGCACGAAACTGCAAGCGAAGTGGAGCATGAAACTGCGAGCGAAATCGCAAGCGAATGGGGTAATGAAACTGCAAGCGAAGGGGAGCAGCTCGATTCATCTACTACTGAAGTAACCACGAACAATGAGCTTGGTCTTGATAGTCTGGATCTATACAGTCTTATGATCGCACGCTTGTTCCAAGAGAGGTACAATCCAAATCGTCTTGGTGCTACTGATGACGACGATGTGGATGATTACACCTTTTAGTATATCATCTTGACAGGTATTTTTCGATGAAATATGGATCCATTTGGTTATCCGTATGATGAATATACAATTGATCTTTGTTTCCTTAGGAGGATGATACTCGGATACATGTCCGAGAATATTTGTACATGCATGCATGAATGAAAAGTATAAGTGTTGGGGTATTTGTCCGAGAATCTTTCTTTCTTATTTTCCTCATTTCTTTGACTCTAATTACCCTTTGATCTACATTATAGAGCTGGGGTATTATGTTGACTCTTGCTTGTCATTTTTTATTTCTTATGAGAAGTATTTGTGCATCCATGAATGAAAATTTCTTTTCTCTATATAATTATTTTCTTTGCTTACTTTATGCAATGGGAGGCCTACAAGGCCTGTAGGCGGCTTTCTAATTTTTTAAAAATAGGACAGGCCTGACCTATTAAACAAAGCCTTTAATAAGCCAATAGGCCAAGGCTGAATATTTTTTTACGTAGTCTTAAGCCAAGAAGGCCAAAGCCCGACCTAAACTGGCCCATTTACTCCCCTATTGGTGGATATTCTCTCCAGCTTCTTCGTTGTTCCGATCCATTTACGGAATACGGGTGAAGTTGAATCGAATTTTGGTCTGAGCACTGTTAGTACTGAAGCAGATTTGCTCACATCCATTTACGAAAGTGCAAGCGATGGAAAGTTTCATTCGTCAACATCCATTTATGAAATTGCTAGCGAAGGGGAGCACGAAACTGCAATCGAAACCGCAAGCGAGGGGAGCACGAAACTGCAAGCGAAACCGCAAGCGAAGGGGAGCATGAAACTGCAAGCGAATAGGGGCACGAAACTGCAAGCGAAGGGGAGCTGCTCGATTCATCTACTACTTAAGTAACCACCGACGATGAGCTTGGTCTTGATAGTCTGGATCTATACAGTCTTATGTTCGCACGCTTGTTCCAAGACAGGTACAATCCAAATCGTCTTGGTGCTACTGATGACGACGATGTGGATGATTACACCTTTTAGTATATCATCTTGACAGGTATTTTCCGACGGAATATGGATCCATTTGGTTATCCGTATGATGAATATATAGCTGATCTTTGTTTCCTTAGGAGGATGATACTCGGATACATGTCCGAGAATATTTGCATGAAAAGTATTTGTGTTGGGGTATTTGTCCGAGAATCTTTCTTTCTTATTTTCCTCATTTCTTTGACTCTAATTACCCTTTGATCTACATTATAGAGCTGGGGTATTATGTTGACTCTTGCTTGTCGTTTTTTATTTCTTATGAGAAGTATTTGTGCATGCATGAATGAAACTTTCTTTGCTCTATATAATTATTTTCTTGTCTTAGTATCTGCAGTGGGAGGCCTACAAGGCCTGTAAGCCATATCACGCTTTCTAATTATTAAAAATAAGTCCGGCCTGACCTATAAAACAAAGCCTTTAATAGGCTAGATAGGCTGCATATTTTTTTATGTAGGCTTAGACCAAGAAGGCCAAAGCCCGACCTAGCCTGGCCCATTTAGACCCCTAATGGTGAATATTCTCTCCAGCTTCTTCGTTGTTCCGATCCATTTACGGAATACGGGTGAAGTTGAATCGAATTTTGGTCTGAGCACTGTTAGTACTGAAGCAGATTCGCTCACATCCATTTACGAAAGAGCAAGCGATGGAAAGTTCCATTCGTCAACATCCATTTATGAAATCGCTAGCGAAGGGGAGCACGAAACTACAATCAAAACCGCAAGCGAAGGGGAGCACGAAACTGCAAGCGAAGTGGAGCATGAAACTGCAAGCGAAATCGCAAGCGAATGGGGGAATGAAACTGCAAGCGAAGGGGAGCAGCTCGATTCATCTACTACTGAAGTAACCACGTACAATGAGCTTGGTCTTGATAGTCTGGAACTATACTGTCTGATGTTCGCACGCTTGTTCCAAGACAGGTACAATCCAAATCGTCTTGGTGCTACTGATGACGACGATGTGGATGATTACACCTTTTAGTATATCATCTTGACAGGTATTTTCCGACGGAATATGGATCCATTTGGTTATCCGTATGATGAATATACAGCTGATCTTTTTTCCTTTAGGAGGATGATACTCGGATACATGTCCGATAATATTTGTGCATGCATGCATGAATGAAAAGTATTTGTGTTGAGGTATTTGTCCGAGAATCTTTCTTTCTTACTTTCCTCATTTTTTCACTCTAATTACCATTTGATCTACATTATAGAGCTGGGGTATTATGTTGACTCTGGCGTGTCATTTTTTATTTCTTATGAGAAGTATTTGTGCATGCAAGAATGAAACTTTCTTTTCTCTATATAATTATTTTCTTTGCTTAGTATCTGTAGTGGGAGGCCTACAAGGCCTGTAGGCCATATCAGGCTTTCTAATTTTTAAAAATAGGTCAGGCCTGACCTATAAAACAAAGCCTTTAATAGGCCAATAGGTTGAATATTTTTTTATGTAGGCTTAGGCTAGGAAGGCCAAAGCCCGGCCTAGCCTGGCCCATTTACACCCCTAATGGTGAATATTTTCTCCAGCTTCTTCGTTGTTCCGATCCATTTACGGAATACGGGTGAAGTTGAATCGAATTTTGGTCTGAGCACTGTTAGTACTGATGCAGATTCGCCCACATCCATTTACGAAAGTGCAAGCGATGGAAAGTTCGATTCGTCAACATCCATTTATGAAAACTGCTAGCGAAGGGGAGCACGAAACTGCAATCTAAACCGCAAGCGAAGGGGAGCACGAAACTGCAAGCGAAACCGCAAGCGAAGGGGAGCATGAAACTGCAAGCGAAATCGCAACCGAAAAGGGGCACGAAACTGCAAGCGAAGGGGAGCAGCTCGATTCATCTACTACTGAAGTAACCACCGACGATGAGCTTGGTCTTGATAGTCTGGATCTATACAGTCTTATGTTCGCACGCTTGTTCCAAGACAGGTACAATCCAAATCGTCTTGGTGCTACTGATGACGACGATGTGGATGATTACACCTTTTAGTATATCATCTTGACAGGTATTTTCCGACGGAATATGGATCCATTTGGTTATCCGTATGATGAATATATAGCTGATCTTTGTTTCCTTAGGAGGATGATACTCGGATACATGTCCAAGAATATTTGTGCATGCATGCATGAATGAAAAGTATTTGTGTTGGGGTATTTGTCCGAGAATCTTTCTTTCTTATTTTCCTCATTTCTTTGACTCTAATTACCCTTTGATCTACATTATAGAGCTGGGGTATTATGTTGACTCTTGCTTGTCGTTTTTTATTTCTTATGAGAAGTATTTGTGCATGCATGAATGAAACTTTCTTTGCTCTATATAATTATTTTCTTGTCTTAGTATCTGCAGTGGGAGGCCTACAAGGCCTGTAAGCCACATCACGCTTTCTAATTATTAAAAATAAGTCCGGCCTGACCTATAAAACAAAGCCTTTAATAGGCCAATAGGCCAGATAGGCTGCATATTTTTTTATGTAGGCTTAGACCAAGAAGGCCAAAGCCCGACCTAGCTTGGCCCATTTAGACCCCTAATGGTGAATATTCTCTCCAGCTTCTTCGTTGTTCCGATCCATTTACGGAATACGGGTGAAGTTGAATCGAATTTTGGTCTGAGCACTGTTAGTACTGAAGCAGATTCGCTCACATCCATTTACGAAAGAGCAAGCGATGGAAAGTTCCATTCGTCAACATCCATTTATGAAATCGCTAGCGAAGCGGAGCACGAAACTACAATCAAAACCGCAAGCGAGGGGGAGCACGAAACTGCAAGCGAAGTGGAGCATGAAACTGCGAGCGAAATCGCAAGCGAATGGGGGAACGAAACTGCAAGCGAAGGGGAGCAGCTCGATTCATCTACTACTGAAGTAACCACGAACAATGAGCTTGGTCTTGATAGTCTGGATCTATACAGTCTTATGTTCGCACGCTTGTTCCAAGACAGGTACAATCCAAATCGTCTTGGTGCTACTGATGACGACGATGTGGATGATTACACCTTTTAGTATATCATCTTGACAGGTATTTTCCGACGGAATATGGATCCATTTGGTTATCCGTATGATGAATATACAGTTGATCTTTGTTTCCTTAGGAGGATGATACTCGGATACATGTCCGAGAAATATTGTGCATGCATGCATGAATGAAAAGTATAAGTGTTGGGGTATTTGTCCGAGAATCTTTCTTTCTTATTTTCCTCATTTCTTTGACTCTAATTACCCTTTGATCTACATTATAGAGCTGGGGTATTATGTTGACTCTTGCTTGTCATTTTTTATTTCTTATGAGAAGTATTTGTGCATCCATGAACGAAAATTTCTTTTGTCTATATAATTATTTTCTTTGCTTACTATGTGCAATGGGAGGCCTACAAGGCCTGTAGGCCATATTAGGCTTTCTAATTTTTAAAAAATAGGACAGGCTTGACCTATTAAACAAAGCCTTTAATAAGCCAATAGGCCAAGGCTGAATATTTTTTTACGTAGTCTTAAGCCAAGAAGGCCAAAGCCCGACCTAGACTGGCCCATTTACACCCCTAATGGTGGATATTCTCTCCAGCTTCTTCGTTGTTCCGATCCATTTACGGAATACGGGTAAAGTTGAATCGAATTTTGGTCTGAGCACTGTTAGTACTGAAGCAGATTCGCTCACATCCATTTACGAAAGTGCAAGCGATGGAAAGTTTCATTCGTCAACATCCATTTATGAAATTGCTAGCGAAGGGGAGCACGAAACTGCAATCGAAACCGCAAGCGAAGGGGACCACGAAACTGCAAGCGAAACCGCAAGCGAAGGGGAGCATGAAACTGCAAGCGAATAGGGGCACGAAACTGCAAGCGAAGGGGAGCTGCTCGATTCATCTACTACTTAAGTAACCACCGACGATGAGCTTGGTCTTGATAGTCTGGATCTATACAGTCTTATGTTCGCACGCTTGTTCCAAGACAGGTACAATCCAAATCGTCTTGGTGCTACTGATGACGACGATGTGGATGATTACACCTTTTAGTATATCATCTTGACAGGTATTTTCCGACGGAATATGGATCCATTTGGTTATCCGTATGATGAATATATAGCTGATCTTTGTTTCCTTAGGAGGATGATACTCGGATACATGTCCGAGAATATTTGTGCATGCATGCATGAATGAAAAGTATTTGTGTTGGGGTATTTGTCCGAGAATCTTTCTTTCTTATTTTCCTCATTTCTTTGACTCTAATTACCCTTTGATCTACATTATAGAGCTGGGGTATTATGTTGACTCTTGCTTGTCGTTTTTTATTTCTTATGAGAAGTATTTGTGCATGCATGAATGAAACTTTCTTTGCTCTATATAATTATTTTCTTGTCTTAGTATCTGCAGTGGGAGGCCTACAAGGCCTGTAAGCCATATCACGCTTTCTAATTATTAAAAATAAGTCCAGCCTGACCTATAAAACAAAGCCTTTAATAGGCCAATAGACCAGATAGGCTGCATATTTTTTTATGTAGGCTTAGACCAAGAAGGCCAAAGCCCGACCTAGCTTGGCCCATTTAGACCCCTAATGGTGAATATTCTCTCTAGCTTCTTCGTTGTTCCGATCCATTTACGGAATACGGGTGAAGTTGAATCGAATTTTGGTCTGAGCACTGTTAGTACTGAAGCAGATTCGCTCACATCCATTTACGAAAGTGCAAGCGATGGAAAGTTTCATTCGTCAACATCCATTTATGGAATTGCTAGCGAAGGGGAGCACGAAACTGCAATTGAAACCGCAAGCGAGGGGACCACGAAACTGCAAGCGAAGGGGAGCATGAAACTGCAAGCGAAAGGGAGCACGAAACTGCAAGCGAAACCGCAAGCGAAGGGGAGCACGAAACTGCAAGCGAAACCGCAAGCGATGGGGAGCCCGAAACTGCAAGCAAAATCGCAAGCGAACGGGGGCACGTAACATCAAGCGAAGGGGAGTAGCTCGATTCATCTACTACTGAAGTAACCACCGACAATGAGCTTGGTCTTGAAAGTCTGGAACTATATTGTCTGATGTTCGCACGCTTGTTCCAAGACAGGCACAATCCAAATCGTCTTGGTGCTGATGACGACGATGTGGATAATTCCACCTTTTAGTATATCATCTTGACATGTATTTTCCGAAGGAATATCGATCCATTTGGTTATCCGTATGATGAATATACAACTGATCTTTGCTACCTTAGGAGGATGATACTCGAATACATGTTCGAGAATATTTGTGCATGCATGCATGAATGAAAAGTCTTTGTGTTGGGGTATTTGTCCGAGAATCTTTCTTTCTTATTTTCCTCATTTCTTTGACTCTAATTACCCTTTGATCTACATTATAGAGCTGGGGTATTATGTTGACTCTTGCTTGTCATTTTTTATTTCTTATAAGAAGTATTTGTGCATGCAAGAATGAAACTTTATTTGCTCTATATAATTATTTTCTTTGCTTAGTATCTGCAGTGGGAGGCCTAAAAGGCCTGTAGGTCATATCAGGCTTTCTAATTTTTAAAAATAGGTCAGGCCTGACCTATAAAACAGAGACTTTAATAGGCCAACAGGCTTAATATTTTTTTATGTAGGCTTAGGCCAGGATGGCCAAAGTCTGGCCTAGCCTGACTCATTTACACCCCTAATGGTGAATATTCTCTCCAGCTTCTTCGTTGTTCCGATCCATTTATGGAATACGGGTGAGGTTGAATCAAACTTTGGTCTGAGCACTGTTAGTACTGAAGCAGATTCGCCCACATCTATTTACGAAAGTGCAAGAGATAGAGAGTTCGATTCGTCAACATCCATTTATGAAACCGCAAGCTAAGGGGAGCACGAAACTACAAGCAAAACTGCAAGCGAAACCGCAAGCGATGGGGAGCCCGAAACTGCAAGCAAAATCGCAAGCGAATGGGGGCACGAAACGTCAAGCGAAGGGGAGCACCTCGATTCATCTACTACTGAAGTAAGCACCGACGATGAGCTTGGTTTTGAAAGTCTGGATCTTTACAGTATTATGTTCGCACGCTTGTTCCAAGACAGGTACAATCTAAATCATCTTGGTGCTACAGATGACGACGATGTGGATGATTACACCCCTTAGTATATCATATTGACAAGTATTTTCTGACGGAATATGGATCCATTAGGTTATCGGTATGATGAATATACAGTTGATCTCATTTCTTTGACTCTAATTACCCTTTGATCTACATTATAGAGCTGGGGTATTATGTTGACTCTTGTTTGTCATTTTTTATTTCTTATGAGAAGTATTTGTGCATGCATGAATGAAACTTTGTTTGCTCTATATAATTATTTTCTTTGCTTAGTATCTGTTGTGGGAGGCCTACAAGGCCTGTAGGCGATATCAGGCTTTCTAATTTTTAAAAATAGGTCAGACCTGATCTATAAAACAAAGCCTTTAATAGGCCAATAGGCTGAAAAAAAATTTACGTAGGCTTAGGCCAGGAAGGCCAAAGCCCGACCTAGCCTGACCCATTTACACCCCTAATGGTGAATATTATCTCCAACTTCTTAATTTTTCCGATCCATTTACGGAATACGGGTGAAGTTGAATCGAATTTTGGTGTGAGCACTGTTAGTACTGAAGCAGATTCGCCATCATCCATTTACGAAAGTGCAAGCGATTGAAAGTTCGATTCGTCAACATCCATTTATGAAACCGCTAGCGAAGGGGAGCACGAAACTGCAAGCGAAACCGCAAGCGAAGGGGAGCATAAAACTGCAAGCGAAATCGCAAGCGAATAGGGGCATGAAACTGCAAGCGAAGGGGAGCAACTCGATTCATCTACTACTGAAGTAACCACCGACGATGAGCTTGGTCTGGATAGTCTGGATCTTTACAGTCTGATGTTCACACGCTTGTTCCAAGATAGGTACAATCCAAATCGTCTTGGTGCTACTGATGACGACGATGTGGATGATTACACCTTTTAGTATATCATCCTGACAGGTATTTTTCGATGGAATATAGATCCATTTGGTTATCCATATGATGAATATACAACTGATCTTTGTTTCCTTAGGAGGATGATACTCGGATACATGTCCGAGAATATTTATGCATGCATGCATAAATGAAAAGTATTTGTGTTGGGGTATTTGTCCAAGAATCTTTCTTACTTATTTTTCTCATTTCTTTGACTCTAATTACCCTTTGATCTACATTATAGAGCTGGGGTATTATGTTAACTCTTGCTTGTCATTTTTTATTTCTTATGAGAAGTATTTGTGCATGCATGAGTGAAACTTTCTTTGCTCTATATAATTATTTTCTTTGCTTAGTATCTGCAGTGGGAGGCCTACAAGGCCTGTAGGCCATATCGGGCTTTCTAATTTTTTAAAATAGGTCAGGCCTAACCTACAAAACAAAGTCTTTAATAGGCCAATAGGCCAGATAAGCTGAATATTTTTTTACGTAGGCGTAGGCCAGGAAGGCCAAAGCCCGACCTAACCTGACCCATTTACACCCCTAACTCCAATGAACTGAAAAGGAAGGGAGGGAGAGAAAAACAAATTTTTCCAATTGTCACACTTGGTGGAAGGAATACCCTGAGCCTGATCCACTAAAAAAATTTCCTTAAATTGTTCCCCGGAACTCAACTCCGAGCTATCAGAATTTCCCAAGTTTCGCTTTCTGGCTATGGAGTTCTGCCATGTCAGTTAAGCCATCAGGAGTGGACCGTCCACTGGCTTGCAAGCGAGGCGGACCAGGTAAGTGGATAGGTAACACTCTTACCTCGGAGTTCCACTTACACAACTCCGAGCTAGGGAGGCTTATTTTTCAAGATGGCTTCTCAAATTAGGGCTCTACTTTAGAACTAGTGCCCGAGCGCTTGGCAAGGAAGGAGGTTGCTCTTGTTCATGGGCAGAATGCATTCGCCCACCAACCTGCATCATCATCATGGGTTTGCCCCCACGATCTCCCTGTCACCACTACACCACCATAATCACCACTTGCGGATTTCATGCTCTAGGATCACCTTACACACTCATCAAGTGCCACAAAGCCTTTATAAAAGGCTGATACAGTGTCAAGGTAACATGCTTACAGCAGAGCATTCAGGGCCTTCAACTATCTACAATATTCACACGTCCCCACATGTACACACACTCATCATTGATTATTTCCATCGAACTGTTGGCTGAAAAAACTACTGGTACACCATGAATACCACTGTTACACCATTGTCAAACATCTCTACCATTTATCCGTAAATAGAAGCATGAATCCATCCTTATTGGACATCACATGTACAACACTAATGAACAATAACTAATTATTTCTACTTTACAAAAGTTATAGGATTACTATTATAAAAAAATAATTAGAGGATCAAACGACCCTGCATGTCTTAATGATTTAATTAAAATTTCAAATATGTCCTTATTACTTAAAATGGTATACTTCTTAAAAAAACATATATTAATAGACATCTATAATTTAACATTTTATCTATTAAATCCCTATTAATTGTAGAATTTTACAAATAAATTCGTAAAACCTATAACAGTAAGACAAAATGACATACGACTGTAATCATTCGTTAAAAGAGTCTAAACAACTATCTTCTAATAAGAACTTCCTTAAAAAAAATTGGAAGTATAGGAAAATCATTAAAAAAAATAAATTATGAGGATATAATTAAATACAGTAAAATTATGTAGACCTAATTTAACCAAAATTACATTATACATATCTGCATTAATAAATGGTCATAAAATACTAATCAACTTCTAAGTAAATAAATTTTATAAATAATAATTTGCATCACAATTTTTAATTTAACAAATAACATTTATTAGACAACTTTTCGTGTAAAAGAGATAATATTAAACTGCTTAAAATCTTAACAACCTTGAAATCTTTTTGGAATGATACACTGATCCTACAACTAGGAAAGTTCTGAATGAATATTCTATTGGCGAAAGAAAAACTGAAAATTAGATAGTAAAAGAAGACGACGACGACGACAACTGGCTGATTTATCATACTAAAAGACTAAAAACGTGCAAAGCTGGATGCCATATTGTATATAAAAATCGGTTTTACGTTTAACATTACTTTTTCAACGTTCTCTCTTGCAAAAACGTAATGACTGTAAATGACTTCATAAATAGTATTTACTAATACAAGCGTTAAACAACTATAAAATATCAATATCATCAACTTCTAACCTACAAGCCATTCTAGTTCGCATATTCCCTTACTCATTTCCCTAAAAACGCATAATTTTTCTCTAGGTATACAGGTACAGTAGTTAATCAATCACTGGATCACGACTTAAAACTGAAGAGCATCTTACCTTTCGATTTATTATTTTTTATGATAAAGTGTTAAAAGTAAACATGATATAAAAAATTGGGTCAAAGACTTCTCATGTTACATGGAAAAAATTTCTTTTCCTGCACATACACACAACAAACATGTGGATCCAACTAAAGTTTTTTTCTCTTCTCTTTTCAATCGGACCCTCATGTTTATTATATGTGTAGGAGAAGATATTCTTCTCGCACGACATAAGTCTTTAACCCTAAAAAATTTTAACCATTAGATAAAAAACGGTAAGAGGTGCAGTCTGATCCGGATCCATCAACCTCTTGACGCTGAAGATGCAAATGATAAACCTCACAGCCCCCTCCTCCCTCCCCAAAGAAAAACTCGGAGGAACCAAGAAAGAACCTCAATGACTGAATAGGTGCAAACTCAAAGCTAGTAGTCCTGGTGCTCCAACATGAATCAAAATAGTTCCACCTAATTAAAGCATGACTGCACCACAGGAAGTAACAAAATGTTTAGTATAAACAAGATTAATTCATCCCAGAAAACCCCAACAAAAAAAAAAAAAAACAACCAACCCAACATACACACAAGACTTAAACGCAAAATTGTGATCTTATAATTGTAACAGAAACGAATCTTGCATACAAACCACAATACTATACATATCTGACCACAGTTGAGCTATACAATATAGAAATTTACTTGCTACAAGGTACCAATGGTCCCTAATCAGGTAAAAGGCAGGCATTGGATCATTTACCTTACCAATTCACTTCAAGGCATGGGAGGTTTCAGTCCAATGTAATAAAAATTAAAAGAACTCCTTTGCAGTACATTTCTCAGGTTTGAGTCAGCACACTTGCGATTGTCTTCCTAGCTTCTTTACATAACATATCAGGATCATTTCCATCTATAGGTTTATGTATAACAACTTTCACAGAACCTAAGTTCACTATACCCTCCCTTCCTGCTGGCATGATTTGGCCAGTTCCAATAAGGGTAATTGGTACCACTGGTGCATTTGTCTTTGCAGCAACACTGAAAGCACCCCTCTGCACATCCCCAACAAAAGATAACATATTCACAGTTAGTTCAATGACATGAAATCTCAGACAGCATATAGATATTCTTAAAAAAAAAAGCAGCAGAAAACATAAGAGTTCAAAGAATTGATCTTAATGTGGATATGCTACTACATTATTCTTATCACACAACATATGCATTTAACCATCATATAAGCTGCAGGCCAGGTTCTATATTTTAGTCCCAGCTTAGGAGAGCCGAAGATATTGAAACTTGCCAGAAAACTAAGAGTCCTGATACCCCCTTCAATCATCTCTATGTGCTGGGTCCAAGAGAGAAAGGAGCCAGAGGAATAGCTGCTATATAATCATTACGTCTCTCTACAAAACTTCATCAGGTGATCTAATGCCAATGTGTCACCTTGGTCATGCTTCCTATCTAGGTGAGCATCCCAGTCCCAAGCATGCCATTCCCATGTGGAGACAGGAAGGAAAAACAGAGACCTCAAGCGAGTCAAGCCCAAAGTAAGTAAAATATAAATTTAGATTTAGAGTTCAGCTGTTGCTTCATTTTGTAATGTTATTATTATTCTTACAGTTTTATGGGTCTTGTTGAGTTCGTAATGTTATTAGGTTGTGCTTGTACTAGTTTAACTACACTAGTTAAATATAGTATAAAACACAATTCATGCCTTGTCAACAATGCCACATGTCAAATTCCTGTGAGTCAATCTCCCTACTAAAATTCAGTCCATGTCATTCTGTCAAATTCCTGTGTCTCATCCTAATTATCATATCCAACCTTAATTTTTTTATTATTGTCAACCCATCATTATGGGGAAACCCTAATACTCCAATTTATATATTTTCCAAGGTAATCATCTTCTACTTTTTTTCTTTTCTTTTTTTGTATTAAATCATCTTCTTTTACCAAAGACAGGTATTATTCCCATTATATTATCCAAACTTTATCATATTAATTTGATAAGTACTTTCTTTGTATTGTGTTATTTGATAATAAAGTTCATGCTGAACCAATAATAACATACAGGAAATACACTAGTTAGCATACAAAAGTACTAGGTTAGTGATCACAACACATCCCATTATCAGTAAAATGTATTATTTCTCTATTTTCCAACTTTTCAATCCTTTTGCTATAATTTCAACACAGTATCAAAGCAACACCAACCTTAGTGACCTAAAGCAGCCACCATTCCATTGCTGAGTTTTCCAAAATATAAAAATCCTTTTGTTTCTCCTTTTCCTGTCTTTGTTCCATGATTCTCTCCTTATAGTTGTGCACCAATTCCAGCCACTAGAATCTTAGTTCTTCCTTGTATCCATGGCTCTCACACCTTTCCAGTCAACAATAGTTGCTGTGACCACTTATCAGGCATGTTTTACCTTACTATGGTGGCTTTTGAATCTAGTTCTCCAACTTCTTGGTCTCCAATAGATGAACTGACCCCACCACTAGACTCAGAGGGCGAGATCAATAAGGACCCAAAGTATTGCCCAAAAAAACTCCCAGCCATGCAGTGCCTTTACCTCCTCAGCCATCCAACATTTCAACCACCCCTTTCAATTGTGCATTATTCCAGCTATCTTTTTGCTGTATTATCTCTCTAATGCAGTGCTCATTTTGTTATCTCTCTAGCAGTCATCTAGAGTTGGATTGGGTTATGTTAGAACTGTTACAGGGTTAGGCATGTATTGAGTGTTCTACAATAGTACTTGACACAGAAGGCTAGATTATTAGTATAAATAGGTGTATTAGGTATTTAAAATAGTGATTACAGCACATCTTTTTTATCAGTAAAATATAATATATCACACTTTTACTACTTTTCCATCCTTTAGCTATTATTTATGAAGAAGTGGCCCCACTTGTGTCCAAGGTTATGTGCTCTTTTTATTTCTCAATAACATATAACTCATCATGATCTACGATTGATTTCTTCTTAAATCATGATTATCTACAAAGATAAATAAGGTTGTGTCCCCCGAGTCAATCTTGACGCTTCCTGTGGTGGACGCATTCGGAACTATAAGGGGGAATAGATTGGAGGATTCTCCTACCACATTGGCAGATGCGATGTGGTGGAAGCAGAACTGTGGGGATGCATGCAGGGCCTGAGGTATGCTTGGAGTCTAAACATTAAGGAGGTTGTCCTGGAGAGTGACTCCTTAGACGCACTGACCTGCATAAAGGAAGGCTGGGAGAGAGCTGGTTTGTCTCACTTGATTAGGTGCATTCGTGAGCTAATGGGGAGGGACCGGAAAGTTTGGCTCTGTTAGATCCCTCGTGAAGAAAATTTTGGTGCTGACTGATGCGCAAAACTGGGCTTCAATTGCCACGACCAAGGGCTTATTGCTCTCAGCGATCCCCCTCCAAGCATGATGCAGAATTTTCCTCCTAGGAAGTCTTTGAATAGGATAGTACTAGCTCCTAGTATGTTGGACCAGTAATATTGTTTGTTGTTTTGTTTGTTCTCTGGGCTTAATGCCCTCCACATATACCAATATATATATATATATATATATATATATATATATATATATATATATATATATATATATATATAGGGTCAGGATCATTTTACACCAGTGTAAGTTACACTCTCAATCTTGACCATTAATCTCACTTATATCTAAGGGCTTTAATTTTTTAATAATGTGAGCCATTGGATACAAGTGGATCAATACTCAAGATTGAGTGTAAGACTTCTAACTCTTACACTGGTGTAAGAATATCCTGCCCCATATATATATTAAGATTACAAGAATTTTTTACACAAACTCACCTTGAAAGCGCCTAGTTTTCCATCTTTACTGCGAGTTCCCTCTGGAAAGAAAAAAACAGAGGCTCCTTTCTTGATAAGATCCATGCATCGTTTAAGACAATCCTACATGTGAAGAAACAAACAGAACCATGATTTGAGAGTTATCTGTATCTTTAAATCCAAAAGGGGGAAAACAACTTCATACAAAACTTCGACATCCTAATCAAGAAGAGCTGGTTAAAATTAACTGCAACAATAACAATGAAGAATACCAGCTGGCTTCGGCTGTCCATGCGTTTTAAAGGAATGGTGCCCAAAAGAAACATTGCCCACCCAATTATTGGAATGAGGAATATCCCAGTCTTGCTTATGAAGTTAAAGCTTCTCCCAAGTGTAAGAAGAGTATATATATCCAGAAAGCTCTGATGATTTGAAACATACACAGCAGGAGTATCTGGGGGCGGCAGATTCTCAAGCCCCTCAAATTTGATTTTGAAAAAAGGCGCCACACTCAGCATAGCCCAGACTTTGGCAACAAAATGATGGAACTTTCTTCGGTGGCGATCAAACAAGAGCACAGATGGATGTCCAACCAGCATCAATACAAAAAGAAACACAGCAGCAAAGGCAGTAACAGCATGAAAACAAGCTCCCCTGACTTTTGATTCCATTTTCAGTTCTGCAATAAACCAAAGGTCAAAACATGATGAAATGGCATTCCAGTTCAAATATAAAACGTGAAACCTGACCAAACAAGACTCTTATACAAACCAGGTAGTGAGTAGCCATCTGTAGACCCAGATGCAGTAATTCCAGATCTTACAACTATATCCCTGGGGAATTCATTTCCAACATGCAATTTATGTGTGTAATGAGATCCACAAAACTCTTCTTTGTAACAAAAAGACAGCAACGACACATTTCTATGCTTCTTGGGAATGCCTAGCACGCTACTTTGAGAAGCTATATAGGAAAAGAAGTTAAAATACATAAGTCTTGGGACTGTAACACATTTAAACGCTTAACACCAAATCAGTTTCAAAGAGGTAGTAAACTTTGATATGAAACACTTACGATTATGGGAAGTCCTCAAAATTGGACGTTTATAAGTGAAGAACTGCAACATGAGTGGGATTCAATCAAATAAAACCAACAGAACATATAATAAATAAAGATGTGAAAAAAATAATAATGATCAAGAATTGCGTACGAGGGTGGAAGAGAGTCCCGCCAAGAATCTCGCTTCTTTGTGACCTACAGAGGAGATTAAAGAAAAAGAAAAAGAAAAAGAAAAAGAAGCAATAGAGTCAAAAAAAAAAACATGTGAAGGAGTTAGAGAGAGAAAGAGAGGAAAGGTGAAACTAACAGAGATGGGGAAGATTGATTGGAGAAGAGGAAGAGAGAGAAGCAACTTCCATGGCACGAATGGATGGAAGAATGAATATTTGGCGGTTAGGGTTTGGGTGTGTGGTTTTTTTCCATATCCGATATCGCAAATTTCAAAGCATCAATCTCATCCTCATCAATCGTCGTTCCTCTCCGCTTTATCCTTTTGTTTCTTTCGCTTTTTGCCATTCACGTTTGCATATTTGTCACTCTCCTAATTCTCAAGTCTCTCTTTCACTCATTGTCCGTTTTTTCTTTTATTAAAAACATATTTTATATTTTTAAATTACCCAAATTACTTTAAGAAATTAAATATATATTAGAAGTGAAATGCTAAAAAACATGTTGGGGGTACGTCAGTTCCTGCATTTGGTGGCTAAGCATGCACCACTGCATAGCTTAATTTCTGATTAACCATCTCAATAAATGTTACTCACTTTATTATTGATGAAGATTTTAGAAGAAGGTATAGAATATCCGTTTTACCTTTACAAGCTTAAGAAAACATTTGTAATCGGTTAGAGAGCCAAGTGAGATTAATGAAAACTTTCGAAGAGAAGTTTGAGTATGAGACCTCTTTATAGAAGAACCTTGTAACTACCATTATTGATAAAGTTTGAGTATAACTCCAGTGAGATTAGGAAAGTTTGAATCCTTTATAATCCTACTATTCACAATGGAAGATTTTCTAGACTAGCTACCCTGCTTTTTACCTTTATGCATTAGAGAAGGTTTTTAATGTTAAATTTGTTGTGTTTTACTCTCTCTTCTTTATGCATTTTTCTTGTTTATGCAATTTGGCTGACCTTGTGGCGTCAACCAACCTTAAAATGTCGAGCTGAGAACCCTGCTCACCGATTTGTGAATCACTTCCGCACAAATTGAGGGACCACATCCCAACGGTGGTATCAGAGCCCGAGTTCAAAGGGTTCGGCAGAAGACAAGACCAACAGAATATCCTATGACGGAGACATGTTCAAGTTGACTACTGATAACTTTACATATTGGAGACCGATGATGGAAGATCATCTGCTCTACAAAGACCTATATGAGCTCATCCTTAATGTCGAGATGCCTGAAGGCAAGAACAAAAAAAAAAGGAAATCATGAATAGAAAGGCCTTGGCCATGATCGAAAGTATATTGACAAAAATATCTTTGAGTAGGTTTCTTATTTCACTAATGCGCAAGGATTATGGATGAAGCTAGAGTTCATAATACAGAAGAAGACTCTCAAGAACAAAGCTCATCTGGTTGCTGACTTGTGAAGCTTGAATACAAGGACTACATGAGCATGATATAACACCTGAACAAGTACAAATGTATTGTAAAACAATTGTCTAAAGTTGAAATGAAGATTGATGGTGAGCTTCAGGCGCTCATACTCCACAGTTCCCTGCCAGAAAGCTGAGATACTCTAGTAGTTACATTGAGCAACTCGGCTCCTGAGGGAAAATTGACAATGGACTCTGTGACTGATAGCCTCCTAATTGAAAAATTCAGGAGAAAAGAGCGCGTCGTATCTAGCATGTCAGACATAAATACTGCTGAGAGCAAAAAAAAGGTCTAACTTCTGGTCATAGAAAAAGTCAGGGTTATGACAAATCCAAAGGCAGATCTAGGCCAAAATATGAACTGACATGCTTCTAATGTGGGAAGCCCGATCATAAAAAGCCTAATTACTAAACTCTGAAGAAAGACAAAAAGAATGACAACGTGAAATCGGATCAGATAGAGTCCAAGAAGAAAGAAGATAAGAGCACCATTGCAATGGCTACCAACACTGTTGTCGAGATCTTTCTTCTAGGAGAGGACAATTTTCTTATTGTTGCTTATGATAAATTGTGCTTGGATTGTTGACTTAAGTGCTTCCTTCCATGTCACTCACTCAACACAAGAGCTTTTTCTCTTCTTATAGAAGCGGTGACTTTGGAGTTATGAAGATGGAAAACCAAGTCACCAACAAGATTGTTGGGGTCGGTGATGTAACCCGGACCACAGACGTCAGGTGCCGGCTTGTGTTGAAGGAAGTAAGGCAAGTGCCAGACATGCATTTGTACCTAATCTTGGTTGAAAAACTCGATGATGTCCGGTTAGTGAATTACTTTAGTAGTGAAAGACAGAAATTAGCCAAGGGAAACTTGGTGATTGCCCGAGGTAAGAAGGAAGGCTCCTTGTAACAGCCCCAAACCCTGTAGCAGGATATTGTCCGCTTTGCCCCGCGCACAAGCATCGTCGAGCTCACGGTTTTACGTTTTGGGTTACCCCCAAAAGGCCTCCTACAAGGAAAGGTATCCACACCCTTATTTAAGGCATGCTTCGTTCCCCTCTCCAACCGATGTGGGACATTACACTCCTCATACGTAATGCAAGGAAAAATAAATGGTGGAGAAGCCAACTCTGCCCGAGATGGACCTAGCATGGAGTTGTGGCACAAGCGCCTCAGTCATATGAGTGAGAAAGGGCTCCAAATTTTGAATAAGAAAGGACATTTGACGAGTTAAAGGGTCAAGTGTTGGAAAGCTGCATGCACTACGTAGCTGAAAAGTAGCTGATGCTCACCGGCAAGTGTACCGATCGCACAAGTAATATAATAGTAAGTAAAGTTCGTCTCCACAGGGATTGTGATCGTATATCAATTAATATTCCTTTCAAGAATGGAAAAGTTCAAAAGGGTTTGTTTGTGACAAATAATGTCGATTTGAGAAAAATTAAAAGTAAAGACTTGTTTTTGTATTTTTATATTGAAGAATAAAAATAAGAATAAGAATGAGTTGATTTGTAAAAATGAGAAAAACATTGTAGCTAGGATACACTCACCATATGATCCCTACTTCTTACCTTGGATTGATTTAAAAATACTTATTTATATAAATACTTAGATAATTATCATCTAGAATTAATTAGTTAAATTCCAATCCCTTGGCAATTTAACCCTTTAATCTCAATTAGAATCCTAATCCCTTAGTAACCCCTCATGAGAATTAAGCAATAAACACGATAATTCAAGCAACTGCAATTAAATATACATCTATTCCTAGCATGCATACTAATTGTTATCTTACCCCCTTTCAAGATGAAAACCCCAATATTCCTATCTAGGGTTCTAACCCTCAAACTATCTTCAACTACTAGATTGATCAATTCCAATAAAGAAGATATAATTACGCACAAGGTAAAGATAAAGACAATTTATATAAATGAGCAATTATAAATCAATCCGTCATAACAAGGGTTCACATAAGGTTTGTGACCCTAACTACAATAAAAAGTAAACTAGCCAAACATAATCATGGCTAAAAATCCAATATTCAACAAAAACATAAACCTAATAAATTAAACGAAGAAGAAGAAAAGAAACTTGATCTTCAGATTCCTCTCGGAGCACCATTGTCGTCTCTCTCAGTAGAATAGGTCTGGATCCCTAATTCTGTTATAAGGATCCTATTTATAAGTCTCTTTTTCTTCTTCCAAAAATACCCCCAGAACAACACAGAGTAATTTTCCTGCAACCCGGCGCCATTTGGTGCCGGTTTGGCGCAAGTTTGCGCCGCGCCTCTGTCAGAATTAAAAAGTTGGAACTACATTCACGTAAAGTGGCGCAAGTTGGCGCCACCTACCTTCAACATTGGCGCCAATTGGCTTCAAAAGTGGCGCCACATTTTCTTCCTTTTGGGCGCTAGATGGCGCCATGCATTTGTGTCATTTTGGCGCCACTTGGCTCCATTTTGGCGCCAAGTGGCGCCATGCTACTGGACCATTTTTCAATTCTTCACGAAACTGGCACCGGTTGGCGCCACAGTGGCGCCAGTTGGCGCAACTTGCAAAACACCGGTTGGCGCGGGTGTGCGCCAGTGTGGTGCCGGTTCGCGCCATGCTGCTGGAATTTGTAGTGTGCTACACCCGTATGGAATTGCGTTAACAGGCTTTTTATAATTTTCACTTCTTTTTCCTGTAAAAACACAACAATAGGTGAGAAATATTATTGAAAAGAAAGAATAAATATAATTAGCAAATATGTATTTAAGTTGCTCTTTTATGACTCAATTCTTATCAATTTTAACACAGAAAACTACACTTTCCAGAGGCACATCAAACCATTCCCAGATTTAAACGTTGTTGTCCCCAGCAATGTACAAGACTCAATCCAGGAAACAATCAATCATTCCAACATAACATCACACAGACAATCAATAGATCACTATGCTAAGCATGACTGAATCAATGCAAAGAACTCCTAACAATGCCTTCTATTCTCATAAAAATGTCAGAATCTAGCTTGAACACCCCTCACCAAGATAAAACATATAACACTCAGCACTCAAGTGTTTGAGGGAGTAACAATCACTCAATCCATCACAACAATAACATTACCATAAGCTTGATCATATTCTCAAAAATTCTTAATGAAGAATCAAACACATGCATCAATTGATTAAAAGAACTTCACAGGTTGTAACTTGGCCGGGTTAATAGGTAGGAATATATGGACAGTAGCTCAAACAACAATGAGATTGAAAAACTGGTATTATTTGACTTTAACACATTCAACTCAATGGTTTTGCTCCACTCAGATTCCCATAGAATTTCAGGAATTAATTCCTTTCAGCCACCTTTTATGCACATTCACCCTTTTTTTTCTTTTTCTTGCTTTTTTTTAAGGGCACAGATGAAATTTACATCCCCTAATTACTTGACCTTGGTGGAGCTTACCTCAATTTCTTTGTTTTATTTTCAACATATCAGTAATTCAATCCCAATCAAGGTAAGTCACATGGATATAGGCTAAGCCATCAATCAGGCCACAAGTCATTTAGCAACGAATAAGTTCAGGCTCAAGGGGGTTAGCAATGGAAAATTTTTCATACAGGTGGTTTATTTTGGCCACTAGCTAACAAGAACAAAATGCATTTATCATATCAACCAATGCATGCATTACAGAGAAACAAATTAAGTTCTAGAATATTACAACAGTGAGGTCTCTCAACAAGAAAAATTCAGTGTTTAAGCTCAAACCTCACAGCTATGGTATCAATATAGACTCAAGAAAATTGAATTCAGACATTATCAGAATTTCACAACATCAGTTCAGGCAAACGAGCAATCATGTAATCCAATTGTATCTATGCAATGTCATGCCAGAAAGTCATACAACATGCTTCCAAGAATTCAGTCAAGCACATTAACTAAATAAGAACATTTAAACCTGAGAATTACTTGAAAAACAGATCATTTTTTTTTAAATCAAGGGCACACAAAATACTACAAAAATAACTAAGAAAATTAAAAGAGTTAGAATATCTCCCCTGATAGAAGAATTGCAGCTCTAAGATGCAAGCCTACCATTCCCAGATTTAGAGAATTGTTGTCCTCAGCAATAATTAAACCACAAGAAGGAAGAAAAACCTGCACAATGGAACAAACAGTGGCATATAGGATGAACTATAATGCGCACATTAAAACATCAGAGAGAAATATACCAACACAAAATAACTAAATATGCGAAACAGAAAAATAAAATAATATACAAAATCTCCGTCAGCAAGGAGATATAATCAACCCTCCATGTCATCCCCTTCAGCAGCGTGGGATGACTCAGCAAATGAAGGATCTGGTGGTACTGGATGCCTTGGTGTATGAGACCACCATTCCCATATTTGATTCAGACCATGAATCCATGTGAGGAACTCTTTGAAGCATTGATTTTTTCGAGAAATAGAGTCTCGGTGTCTCTTGTCAAACTTCAGCTCCCGGTGTCTCTTCCAACTCGTATCAAAGAGTTTCACCACTTCCTTTCTCATTGCCTTCTTCTTTGTAGGATTACGCCTCCTTTGAGGCGTCCTAACCTCTTTGACATCATCTTTTAGAGTTTGAGGAAGATCCATCAATTCCACTTTTGAGGTTCCATCTTCTTTATAATCATCTGCTTTTTCAGGAACCTCAACCGCTACATCTTTTCTTCCTTTAAGACTTCAAGACTAAAACAATCGTCTTTGTGAGAAGACTGTTTTAAAGAATCAAAGAAATGAATAGTAACGGTTTCATCATTCATTCTTAGCTCGAGCTTCCCGCTTTCAACATCAATCAGTGCACGAGATGTAGCTAAGAAAGGTCTACCCAGCAAAAGAGGCATCTCAGCTCCCCCTTCCATGTCCAGCACCACAAAATCAGCAGGGAAGATGAACTTGTCCACCTTCACAAGAACATCTTCAATAATACCACTAGGCTTCCTCACAGACTTATCAGCAAGTTGAAGAGATGCTAAAGTAGGCTTCAACTCGGTGATTCCCAAGGAATTGCAAACAGAAAAAGGCATCAAATTAATGCTAGCCCCTAGATCACATAATGCCCTGCCAATTTTAGTGTTCCCAATTTCAATAGGAATATTGAAGCTCCCTGGATCATGACGCTTAGGTGGAAACTTCTTTGTAATAATAGCACTACACTCCTCAGTGAGTGTCACCGTTTGGCATTCTTGCAACTTGTGCTTCCTTGACAACAAATCCTTCATGAACTTGGCATAATTTGGCATGCTAGCCAAAGCTTCAGCAAATGGAATGTTGACATGCAACTTCTTGAATTTATCAAGAAACCTTCCATACTGTTGCTTCTGATCATCCTTCTTGAATCTTTCAGGATAAGGTGCCATGGCTCTCACATATTCGGGACTTAGCTCAAATTTCTTCTTTTTAGCAACAATAGGTGGCTCTTTTTCTTCACCTTTCTGAAGAGGTGTCTTAACATCAGAAGGAATCACCTCCTCTTTTTCTGGCTCCTCAACCGCCTTAAGCTTCTCATTAGCTTTCACCTTTTTGCTCAGCTTTTCTGGAGCTTCTACCACCTTACCACTTCTAGTTGTGACAAACATACAATCCTCCTTGGGATTTGTAACTGTGTTACTACGGAAAGTGCCTGGAGTTCTATCAGCAACTTGCTTAGCCAGCTGGCCAATTTGATTCTCCAAATTCCTGATAGAAGCACTCATGTTTTTAGTATTGGCCCTAGTCTTTTCCATGAAGGCATTGGAGTATTGAGCCATTTGTCCAACTAACCTCTCCAAATCAGAAGGTTCTTTGTTTGGGATTTGTGGAGGCTGCAGGTAATTGTTAGAACTATAATCAAGACCACCTCCTTGACCTCTTCTCTGAAAATTGCTACTTCAAGAAGGAAAATTCTGATTTCTTGGAGTATTTTGTGGTGGAGGTCTTTGGTCATACCAAACGCCATTCACTTGTACTTGTTGAGGTGAATCAGAAGGCATCAAAGGACATTTGTAAGAACCCGCACCGTTAAATAAGATATTTAATTAATTAATTATGCAAAATTAGGAAATGATTCCATAATTGACCCTAATAATTATTATGAGACTCTAATAATTATGATAAGTGATTAAGAATGCTGAAAGTTGCTTTTCGGAAGAAAAGTGCAGATACTGGTTCTGCTAGTCAGTATAAATGCGTACCAAAAAAGTATCCTGGAAAATTAAAGTAAGTGCATGATAATTACTAGAATAATATATAGGACTTGTAAAACGAGTTTCAAGTCCAAATAATGAGAACTGGTGCCAGAAACTGATACTGGCTATGAAAAGCGCATACCAGAAATGTGCTCCGAAAAATATAATAAAAATATGATAATTCTTGTAAAATTGAGTAGGTTAAGAATCCTGAGTTTGGGATTAAAATGCTAAGCGTAGCAATTAAAGTTAATACTGTGTGTTTAAAACGTAAGTGGCTATAAATAGCCTTGGCACATGATCCTAGGTCATTTTGATGAGCCTCCAGCGTGAGTTTTTCTGAGTTTTGAGACCAACCACCTTGTCACTCAATTTCTTCTCTATTTTCTCACCAAAGACACCACCTTTGATCATGGTTTCTTCTCTTGATCAACATATCTTGTTGTGAGCCACCTTGTGAGAGTGAGAGGACCTTGTTTCTGAGTTTTTGTTTCTGCACTTTGAGTTTTGAAGTGCCGAGTTCCTGGTTTGGTGTTGTGGTGTCATATTCTTGGTTGTTGAAGCTCCAAGTGCCAACCTTTGTGAAGAAAGATCAAGTCTTGAACACCATTTTCGTGTACCCTTTGTGTCAACACCTTGAGGCTGGCTTGTGAGCTCCAAGAGCACCATTGTTGGGCTGTTTCAAGCTTTGGTAAGCCTTACAACCTTTGATCATGAGTTTAATGGGTTAAAGTTGATGTCTTGGCATGTTTAATGAGTTAAGCAAGTAACCATCAGTTGTATGAACCTTAATGTGCCTAAAAATGCATGCTTTAACGTGTTTAAGTGTTAAAAATGGAACCTTGGAAGGATATCTTCACGAAATGCAGTTTCTGCTTTCTGTCATGAAATATCCGAATATCTGCCCGTGAAATATTCGGATATTGGATATCCGGATATGAGAATCTGGATATCCGGATATTGTATATCCGGATATGGTCAGTGAGATATTCGGATATTGCATATCCGGATATGTCCCGAGGAATATCCAGATATTCTGAGATTTCGTAGAACAGTAGCTGTGCTGTGAGGACAGTAGGATATTGGGGGTTTGGGGACCCTAGATTGATGAAGTTGAACTTCTGTAATTAATGAACTAAGTCAGAATCATGTGATTAAGGGCTTGTGGCTTTGTTGGAAGCCTCAAGACGTAAATCGTTAAAGGAGAACATAGTCTTTATGTTAATGCTTTTGAGTTATGTATGTTGATACACTTGCTGGTCCTAAATCAGATTGTGATCTGCTGCGTGTTGGACTTGAGCTGTGAGGACTCTTGGCATTGGATAGTGAGCTTGCAAGGTAAGCTTTCGTGTCCTCGGTTTAGCCATGTTGTGGTTCCACCATGTCCCATGGGGGTATGGTTATATGCATGCTGCGTTACATGCTTTTGATGTTTTGGAAATGTTGTTGAGCTGTTATATGCTAGTGCCTTTATGATATGCATGTGGTGTTTCACCTATACGGTAAGCCTGAGTATGTGGTACATACAAGATGGTGAGGCCATGAGTGAGGTGCAAGCGGTGTTCCTTGTACTACGTGTGGGTAATAGACGTATTCCTACATTTCTCTGGCCAGTAGAATAGTTTAAACACACATGGCATGAATATCTGTTGCACTGCATAGTTTTGGAACTTGTATTGACATAAACGCTTTTAGAAGTTATATTGCACATGTAAGTGAGCTTAGGGTGGAAGATCCTTGAGGACCCCTTGTCTTACTGAGATTTCTGGTTTAGAGATCTCACCCCACGTTTGGGGAATGCTTATTTCAAGTCAGGTAATGTTGAGATCTCAGGCGGCAGGAGGCCGGAGCTGAGTTAGATATTGATGATATTGCTGACTTGTTGGATGTTGGATATGCATGCTGTTTTTATGCTTTGAGCTTCATTCTATGATTATGATTATCTTGTTGAGACGTTGTTGATTTGGTGAGCATGGGGATTGTCCATGCCACGTAGACTTGTTATGTCATGCTTTTATTAGAGTTGTATTAATGTATCAGGATATTGTCCGGATTACGTGATGTAATGTCGTGACTTAGATACTCACTTTATATATTATATTGAGGTATTTCAGTAGATGTCTTATTGCAATTTACATTCAGGCGATATTTTATGAAATTGATTAAGTAATCAAGTTGGTAATTGTTAATGACGTCATAATTGAAAAGAAAAAGATTATTCCGCATTTTTAATTAAGCGTAGCTTAATACGATGTAATGATAACACTACCGGATATATACGGGGTGTTACATTTTATGGTATCAGAGCAACGGTTCAAGGGAAAAGCCTGTATGTATTGCAATGATTAGGACGTTTGGTTGTGTCTGTTTTGTGTATTTACTCCGTCGAGTATTATTATGATAATGCATATGTGATCACATTGCATGGGCTTGATCAACTCATAATTTGTGTAACTTGTGCAGAGTCATGGTAAGACCCGGGAGAACCCGCGAAACTCTGGAGGATCAGCCCAATCCTGTCCTGGCTGCATTGGCTGAGATGCAGGCGGCCCGACAAGCCGACCAGGAGGCCATGAGAATGGCAAACCAGGCCATGTTGGACGCCGTCAGAGAGGCGAACATGAAGGCCATTGAGGACGTGTTGGAGGCCAACCGTCTGGCGAACATGACGATGTTTAGAGTCATGTTGGAGGAGATGAGGAATGGTCCTGCTGTTGGCTATGTTCCTCCGCCACCACCTCCACTGCCACCACCACCACCTCCACCCAGTCTACAGGATGACTCTCAGAGCCAGATGGGTGATGGCAGTTACCTTACGGGGGCCATGCAGACCGTCCCTGTTCTTGTTGAGGATAAAGATGAGGTCGATCGCTGGCTGAACGCTTTTCGTAAGCATAAGCCACCTGCCTTCGATGGATCCTTTGATCCTATTGCTGCGGCGCGTTGGCTTCAGGCGTTGGACAAGATATTTCGGGTCATGCAATGCACAGATCCGCATAAGTTGATGTTCGCTACTTATATGTTGGAGGGCGATGCCCATGAGTGGTGGACAAACATTTCTTATATCTACGAGATGCAGGGTCATGTGATGACGTGGCCATTGTTCGAGGATTTCTTCTTGGGTCAGTACTTTCCGTATGACGCTCAGGAGAGGCAGCAGGGAGAGTTTGACAGATTGGTTCAGGGCTCGTTGTCTGTGGACGAGTACCTGGCCAAGTTCAGCCAGTTGGTGAAGTTTGCACACTTCAGGATGGCGAGGCCTACTCTTACATTCTTGGTTGCTAAGTTCCGCAGGGGACTTAGTGAGTATTTTGCTGGTTACCTAGCTGGTTCTGCTTCTAGAGACTTTGGGACACTGGTTCAGCAGTGTCGTGATATTGAGGATTTCTACAGCACGTGTAAGGCCAAGAAGGCCAAGGTTGCTGAGGCGACGAAGGTTGTAAATGGTAGTTCCACTTCTTGGAGAGACAGGAAGTTTGGGAACAAAGGTAAAGGTAAACAGATGGCAGCTCGGCAGGCGCCGAATCAGTTCAAGAGGACTTCTGCTCAGGGGAGTGCAGCGAGACCTCCTGCTCCCAGGTGTTCGGGATGTGGGAAGACTCATTTTGGGCCGTGTTCTACCGGCCAGTTGATTTGCTTTCAGTGTGGCAAGGAGGGCCACTTCTCCAGAGACTGTCCGTCGGCGACGGCGAGGGCTACTGCAGTGCAGGAAGTGCCACTTCATATAGTCCCCCTTCCACCTACTTCGGCACCGGCAGTGCCACCACCTTCTGGGAGAGTTTATACTCTGGATCGTCAGCAGTCGGATCGAGCTCCGAACCTTGTTATAAGTACTGTTACCATTGGTGGTTCATCTATTGATGTCTTGTTTGACTCTGAGGCTATGTATACTTTTGTTGCAACCCCGATTGCTGTGGGGCTTGAGTTGCCTATTGATGTGCTTTCTCCACCGTTGCGGGTTAACACTGCCACCGGAGAAAAGTGTGATGCGACCACTGTTTATCGCGATTTAACGTTTCAGGGGGAGGGTCGTGAGTTCTTGGTAGATCTGATAGGATTGCTGATGGCCAACTTGGAGGTTATTCTGGGCATGGATTGGCTGTCCAGAAGTTGTGTGATGATTGACTGTTGTGCCAAGCGTGTGGTGTTGTCTCCGTGTGATTCCACAGCTAGTTCCTCGCCGTACATTTCGTTGCTGCAGGCTAGGAGAGCCTTGAGAGCAGGGGCATATGGATATGTCATGTTGGGAGGTTTGGTGAGTGGGACACAAGAAGACATCACTGGAATTCCTGTGGTGAGGGAATTCCTCGAGGTGTTTCCTGAGGAGATTCCTGAGTTTCCGCCACAGAGGGAGATAAAGTTCTCCATTGATCTGTTTCCTGGTGTGGGGCCTATTTCATTAGCTCCATACCGGATGTCGCCACCGGAGCTGGCAGAGCTGAAGAAGCATATTGAGGATCTTTCAGCGAAAGATTTCATTAGACTGAGTGTGTCTCCTTGGGGAGCACCGGTCATTTTTGTGAAGAAGAAGGACGGGACAATGCGATTGTGCACCGACTACAAGCAGCTGAATAAGGTGACAATCAAGAATAAGTATCCCATTTCTTGAATTGATGATCTGTTGGATCAGCTCAGGGGTGCTTGCGTGTATTCCAAGATTGATCTCCGGTCCGGATACCATCAGATTCGGGTGAAGCCGGAGGATGTCCCGAAGACAACATTTCGCTCGAGATACGGTCATTTTGAGTACTTGGTGATTTCGTTCGGACTCAACAATGCACCTGCTGTGTTCATGGATTACATGAACCGGATTTTTCGGCCGTACCTGCATCAGTTTGTGATCGTCTTCATTTACGACATTTTGATTTACTCCAAGACGGAGGAGGAGCATGTGAAGCATTTGAGAACTGTTCTACAAGTGCTGAAGGAGAAGAAGCTGTATGCGAAGCCTTCCAAATGTGAGTTTTGGCTCAAGTCTGTGAAATTCCTTGGGCATGTTATTTCTGTTGAAGGAGTTGTTGTGGATCCGAACAAGATCGAGGCCGTACTGGATTGGGAGAGACCCAAGACAGTTACGGAAATGAGGAGCTTTCTGGGTTTGGCAGGTTACTATAAGAGGTTCATCAAGGGATTCTCCACCATGGTTTTGCCATTGACTCGCCTATGTATACTTATATTGAGGGTCACACCTCTTATCCAGCCTATGTATATGAGGTGGTTCAATCCCAACAATGGGAAAATTTTACTTGCACCCTCAGCAAGTGGCCAATGTCACTGTTATACAGGAATTTTATGTTGAGGTAATTAGCAAGGTGAAAACTGGACTAGTTTGTAGGAGGCTTAAGATATCCTATGGCCCAAAGGCAGTGAGAGAATTTTATTCTCTCCCAACAAAGCCAAAGGATGAAGATCAAGATTTCAAAAAAAAAAAATGACCCTAAATTTTTGCAAGAGGTCTTGCTCACCGTTGCTGTCCCAAGGACACAATGGGATGTCAATGAAGATACCCACACCATACATAAACATTATTTAGTGGAAAAAGCTCAAGTGTGGTATCACTTCATAAGAGCAAGACTTCTACCCACCACCCATGTACATTTGGTTAAAAAGGATAGGGCAATTTTGTTGTGGTGTCTACTGATTGGTAAGAGAGTGGATGCTGCACTACTCATCCATAAGGGACTTGGCATGTGTGCCTCCTTTAAAAAAGGGAAGCTGTGGTTCCCAAGCTTCATCTCTGCCATGTGTAAATCCAAGGGTGTGGTTGACAACCCTTCGAATAAATTCCTCAGTATTAAGGAAGTTATAAACCTCACTTGTATCAATAAAATTAAAAAGGGGATTCTGACAATTCCTGAAAAGGAATCTGTTAAAGAGGTTTTGCATGACGCACCTCAACCCACCCCTAGCCTGGCCAAGAAAGACAAATCTGTTTTGAAAGAAGAACATGTGGGAAATAAAAAAAAGAGAAAAAAAGAAAGCCTCAGGTGAAGGCCCTTCTGCCCAATTTTCTGAGTTAACACCTCCTTCATCACCTCTTGATAATGAGGATTAGCTGCCCAGCCCCAAATTGAACCATAATCATCCGGGGTGGCTGCACAATGACCTCACATACATTTATACAATGATGAAGGAGTTGAAGGAAGATAATGAAAAAACTGATTTGCTGTTTCAAAAATATTATGACCAATTTTATTGGGTCTTATATGATCAAGTGAGGTTGTATACTTATATGGCTGAAAGAGACAAAAAATCCATCCTTAAATCATCATCCATTGAAAACCCCATGTTGAGCCTTTAACCTTTTTCTTCTTATACCCACATCTTACCATATCCCACAATCTACCACACCTCTTAGTTATGATGGAATTGGAAAAAGAAGCAAGGTATTGTTGGCTGTAATAGGAAGTGAAAGCACGAGCTGCTAGTAAATGAAAAGTTGGTGTCATAAGATAAAAAAAAAAGAGAAAAGAAAAAGAAAAAGAAAAAGATTTGGGGCAATACTTGAAGGATTTAAGAGAAAATTGCTGTAAAAAGGTTTTTGCCCTTGAAAAAGTTGTCAAAAAGAGAAAAATAGCAGTAAAAAATAGCAGCCACTGAATTGATTAATTAAGCTTCAGGATTGCGCTTCTTTTCCATGGTAATTAAGTTAGCCAATTCCCCACAAATTGTCCACCCTCACCTTAGCCAAGTTACAACCTTTTCAGGTCCATTTGATTAAGTTTAGGTCTGTGTGACACTTAAAAGACAAGAGCATCTTAGCAAGCCTATGTTAAATCTTTTCCCAGTGTGAGATTGAGAGAAACAGGACCCTTGAGCATTGATTGAATATTTCTGTGATTAAGTGAGGCTGTGAAAAGTTGCCATCTCTGTTGCCTTTTGAAAAATTCTACATGCTGTGTTAAGAAATGAATTTTCAAAGATCTCTTTTTTCATTATTCAACAGTCAGTGAGGCACCCACGCATTTGAACTTCACACACTGTTTGCCGAGTATTTTTATGGAATAGAAAGATCACCAAGCTGCCTGGTTTGTGAGTGATTAACTGCTGAACTAAGTACATGCCTCTGTTATCTGCTCTTTTTATTAATGTGATTCACTGAAAATTTTGAAAAGTTGAACATTAACTTGCTGTTAGGAAGTGTTTTTGGATGGTTGTGAAATCTGAGTAGCAATGAGTGACGTGATAAAAAAAAAAATTGGGTTGTGAAGAGTTCTTAATCTGATAAATCCATGTGATGATTTTCTCTGATACTTGAGGACAAGCAACAAGCTAAGTTTGGGGGTGTGATAAGTCTCTTAAATGAGACTTGAAACATATGGTTTAATGTGCAAATGGAGAGAAAAGAATAATTTTTGTGTTATTAAAAACCCCAAATTTATGTTGAGTTGATGCTTACTGGTTAAGTGCTAATGGGCTGCAAGTTTTTATTTTCAAGCCCATTGTTGCCATCCAAATCAGAAAAGCCAAGAAAATAAATAAAAGAAGAAAACAAAAGAAAGGAGAAAAAGAAATGGGCCAGATGTATGAAGCAAATCAAATCAGACAAGCCCAAGTGAAGAAAAGCAAAGAAAGAAATAGGAAGAAAGAGAAAGAATTAGTAGCGTGAAGCAAAAGCTGAGAAAAGGAAACCCTAGCACCCACCATTCGACCAAACCCTCACCTCAAACCAATTTAACCTGAAATCCTTCCACAAATCGAACCACAAAGTCAGACCATGCTGTGAATTTTGTTAAGGCATCAAGTTTTAACCCTCACCCACGGTCCATTAAGTGAAAAATCAAACCCTAGCCACTCTTTCTTTATACAGAAAATGCCAAACAAAACCCTTAACTGATTGGGTGAGCTGGAATCTGTTGTGAGTGGGAGCTGAAGCAACTTTTGGAGTGTGGGAGAGATTTGTGCAAAGAAATCGCACAGTTGGCAGGAGCGCGTGATGCTTGCTAAGGTGTAAGTTCGTGCATGCAAAGGAGGAGGACTATATAAAGAGAAGAAATAGTGAGTGTGGGGGCTCTCTTGATTGGTCTGCTGGCTCTTTTATTTTTCTGTATTCCTCTTCAGATTTTTAGTTTTTATTTCTCTGGTACTGTGATGGAGTTTTGTCTCTGTTAAGATCCGAACATGTTGGTACAGCACTGAGAATTTTTCGGTTATTAGGACTCGTGCTGTACTTTTATTTTCTGGACTAAATTTTTGTAATTTTAATATTCGTTTGCTGTTTGTAGCTCAACCCTCATGGGTATGAGCTAATTTTCTCAAGGTTGGGTGTAGGTACCCGAACCGCAGTATGGATGTTTGTTAATTGCTTTTGTTAAAAGTTAATTCCATGTTGTTTAATATTGTGCTTGCAATTAAATATTCTGTTATTAAGGCCTGATGGTAGATATTATTTTAGGAATTAGTCATTGAGAGATGACTAAGTCCAGAACTGTGTTAAGCACATGGACTTGAGTGTGAAAGCATTCAAGGGATGTTACTCAGAGATGAGAACAACCTCCATGTAATTTTGGACTGGAACTATAAGGGTCTTTGCTTCATTTAGCACAGAGATGTGCAAATGCTTGTTTAGGACAAAATGGTTTTAAGAGATTAAAATCAATAAGAAATGGTCTATTACTTGGGAGTTAATTTTTAGTAATTTGTAATTAACATTCATTCAGTGGCTGTTGGGAAAGGTAACCAAAACTCAACCTGTTTTTACAACTTGATTTTTACCAACTCAGATTTCTTTTCTTGGATTTTTAATATTTCAAAAATAGTTCTGTTTACAATTTCTTTATATAAAAAAAATCTTTTGACATCAGATACCCAATCTGTTTTCCTTTCATTTTTCACTCTTTAGCTCATGAAATCAATTTTTAAAATCCAAAAAAGAAGAAGAAGTCACTGGTCAGTAATATTTTAACTTAGTCTTGTGATTATTTGGTTTTTATTTTTACTCATTTTTTAGATTAGATTCAGTTTTAGTAATTGCAAATTTTGATCAAGTTGAAAAACGCCAAAGATCCTTGTGGGAACGATATTAGGGTCTCAAATACGCCCTTTATTACTTGTTGTCGCGTATACTTGCGCGCACACTTGCATAACTGTTAGCAAGGCTTCAATGCGCTAGGTGACTTTGCACATTCATCTATAATGAGATGATTGAATATTATCTAAACTTGTTTGGGTCTCAGTTATTATAGATAATAAATTGAATTAGCTCATTACAACCAATATAAAATTTCAACACTCACATTTAAATTTCTAACCGCAATTATAACTCAGATCATACATTGGGATGTGAAGGCTTTTCTAAAATCCTCAATGTATAAGATGCTACAGTGATATTTCACAATTATTTGTTGTATTATTAATATGGAGTGCATACAAGATTTTTCTCATCTTCCACAAACAACATCACATGTGCATAGTCGTTTATTATCGGTAAGATCTCCACAAGTGCATTGCATAGGCATGCCGCTGGCTCCGTACTTTGAGAGAAAGACTAGAAAACAGTCATACCCTCCACGAACGCCACATTTTCCATCCAACGTCATATCTTTGGGACAAAACTTTAACTCCCCTGTGTGTGTTCAACAAGTCAATTTATTTGAGAATGTAACGTACTCTCTTTGAAAAATTGTATAAATGACAAGAAGAGCCACTCTACGTACACTACTACTACGTACTACTACTAATAATAATAATATATAAGAGATGATGGTCGTACCATAGGTGTGATTGAAGAGAGCGAACAAAGCCCACACAATCAGAATGCTTCCTAGCTTCATGGTGATATTCTCTCCAAGATGATATTCTCAACTTGAAGTCTTAAGAAGGTGGGCAATAAGTTGACTCCACACGAGATGAATATATACATATATAGACGTTCGAGTATCCAATTTGGTAATTGTTTTTTAGGCTTTTACATTCTTTAAAATCAAAGATGGCAGTTTTATTAAGAATCATATAGAATAAATGACATATCAACAGTGTTTTTATTGAGCTAATAATATTATATTTGATAAATTATTATCATGCAATACTTTAATGAAAATTTCAATAAAAAAAATGTAAATGAGTATGAACAAAGAGTTAGTAATATAATAAAATTATTTGTTTATTAAATACACATTGATTTTCTCATTACTTTCTGAACGCAACTTATTAATCTCTTTATGGAAGTAACTTATGGTAAAAAAAGAAACCATTTATTCCAAAACATTGACAACTAAGATTCGAAACACATTTACTTGTTTCAAATAAATTTGATCATTTATTGCTTTCACATACCTTTGATTATTATTTTGATTGTATATTCATTCATCTACTACTTTCAATGATTTTTTTACTAGTTACAGAAGAATTCAGTCTTTTACTTTTTTTTCTCTTAATAAAATATTTTATTTTCTCACAATGCTCCAGCTTCATAGTCCTCCTCGAAACCTTCATTGGCTTCTACTCAATGACACCCCGGTTAATTAAAGGCATACATTATGGGTCTCGGAAGTCGGAAGTGTGTATTTCTGGCACTGTCAGTGACTCAGTAATGCCACAAGGCCCACAACCAAAACGTTTAACAGGAACAGACGAGTAATAAATACACTATTTCCTACGTACTATTTAGAAAAAAGAATTCAAAAAAATTCCTATATATGATTTTGTATTGAATATTTTTTTAAATCACTTATTTTTTTATGGTTTATTTTATCCAAACACATTTTTTTATACAGATAAAAATTTAACTAATTTGTATATTTTATTGAAACAGTAATCAATGAACCATACATTGACCACTTTTTTACCAACTTATTACGTGAACAGTAAAATTTGTCAAAATATCACGGGTTTAAGTTTGTTATAGCAGGTAGTGAACTATGTTTGCTGATGTGACATTTTTATGGTGGCCACCTAATTCACTACTCCCGATAGCGAACTAGGTTATAATTAATATTATTCTGCTCCAACCATTTGCTAGGACACGTGACAGGCACATAAAATTTGTTGTATGGCCAACGAATTATATGCAACAATCACAACAAAAATTGGTGGGGCCATGTGTCTGACGGGACAAATTTGCTACACGTGATAGCAAACTTAGTCCAACGACTAACCACCCTAACACTGCTTATATAAATCCACCACCTCTCCTCCCCAAACCCTAAGTACTCCCCTCCACCCCAGTTTCTCTCTCTCTCTCAATACATAACTCTCTTCTTGTTATAATTTCGTAGTTTTTTCCTCTAATATCAAGGTTAGTGTTTTATATTTTTTGATTTATGCGTTATTAGATGTTAATTTTTTTATATGGTAAAAACCTTAGGTTAGAAGACATGTTATTTTTTCAAACCACACGGTAAAACCCATTAATATTAATGTTATTATATTCTTTTAGGTAGACATTAATATATAGGATAGTTGATGTAATATTTTCTTTTTTTAATTAAATTTATAAATACCTTTTTATTATGGTTTATATATTTTATTTTAATATTATTTATTTTAGGATTTGACAGCTAAGGTTAAAAGATGTTTATTTTCTTTTAAAATATAGCATGTGGAATTGTTATTATATTAATACATGAATTATTTTTTATGTTAAAATTATTATGTTTAATTTTTTTATTTTAATAATTATGATTTTAGGTGTCAAAACCTTAATCGAGAGGAATCCCCCCCTGATAGAGTCTATGTATAAATATTGTTATATTAATTTATATAGACATTGATACGTATGATTGTTGGTGAATTATTTTATTTTAAAATTTAGATTTTTAAATTATGTTTTATTAATTTTTATTTGAATATTTTTGATTTGAGGTGTCGAAACTATAGGTTTTACTTTTCTCAGTTATTGCTACTGTTTAGGAAAATAATTATAAATCAAATTATTAATATAATATACTTATTGCTCTAAATAGATCCATGAAGCATGATGAACCCTCACATCCTGATTCTCCGCAGAGTATGAGACCCAAGACCCTCCGATCATTCTTTCCTGACATTACAGGGAAACTTATATTGACGTATATCTGGAATACGTGAGAGGACCCCGATGTGCAGGATCGTGTGCTAAAATGCTGCCACACGGCACACACGATCATGAGGATATACTAGAGGACATCCAACCTTTTTTATGCAAACTGGATTCTATCACGTTGTGCAGCTGCGCAACCATGAAGTTAGCATATTGTTCTATAACCTAGTATTAGAGTGTTGTGTTTGTTATTTTAGTGTTGTGATTGTAATATTTTGCTTATATCATACCTTTTGATTTCAGATCGATCATGCACTTGTGTCGGCGCTTGTGGATCGATGGCGCCCGGAGACACATACATTTCACATGTCGATGGTGAGGTTACCATCACCCTCGAGGATGCACACCATCTGTTAGGTTTGCCCACGTACGGATGGCGAGGTTATCTTTGGGCACGCTGGAGCCCATCCATTTTACCAAATGATTTCTAATTTGCTAGGAGTTGAGTCGGAGCGTGATCACGATTTCCATAAATACATGTTGAGCCTTCACTTTATCCTGACGCATTTTGTGGATTATCGGGTGCACACTGGCACCACTGTTGGCCGTATGAGATACACACTCACTTTCATCATGCGTATCTTGGGTGGGATGTTGTTTAGGGACAGCGCATCCAGCTTCTTGTCAGCTAGGTATTTATTATCTCTTGACAATTTTCAAGGGACAGGTACTTTCAGTTAGGGTTCCATTGTACTTCTTTATACCTGCCATGTGTCTTGGGAAATGGTCTGAGCAGAGTGACATTAATTACAACCTAATTTGCTACTAAGAGTAGCAAACTAGGTGGCCTCCATGAAGACGCCACATCAACAAACTTAGTTTGCTACCAGTTGTATCGAACTTGTTCCGTGGCATTTTGTCAAATTTTATTATTCGCGTGGCAGGTTAGTGAAAAATTGACCAATATGTGATATATTGGTTACTGTTCCTATTTCATTCTTCTTAAAAAAAATAGGCTAGAGGAAAAAAATAGATATATTTAGTTTTTTTTTTTCATTTTGAGTCTTTACTATCTCTCTTAATAGAAATAAAAAATAATAAGACAAATAAATAGAAGAAAAAGAAATTAATTTAGAAAGTTGCCGACATATTTAATTTAATTTTTTTCTATTTTTTTGGGTCCTTGGTTTATTTTTCATTTAAATATATTTGATCTGATTTTATTTTTTATTTTTTTATCTTCGATATATATCTTTATTTATTTAGATTATTTTTATTTTTTGCTGTATAGGAAGATAAGTGATTCAAAGTAAACTTATGAGGTGATTTTTGAACTTTTCTCTATTTTTTATGATTAAGTCACCTGGCACATTTATTTAATAGTTAAAAAACAAATACTTTTTAAAATAAATGTAAGACATATATTTATAATAAAAGATATAATAAATGCGCCCCACTAATTTTCAATAAATTAATAATTAATTAATAAATACGACCCAATAATTTTCAATAAATTATAATCGTTAGATTGACGAAAATCAACGGTGATTAGGTTAATTGTAAATGTTGTAAACTTTTTTAGTGGTTAGTAAATCATTTCCCTAGTTTATATATATAAACTTTTTTATTTACAAAATGTACAGTTACACTATGTTTCCCCATGAGAACGTTCTTAACCAAGTCTATTTTCGATAATACATAATGTAGTTTGTAAAATTTTATACATAAAAAAATTTGTAAATATAACTTTTTTCCTTATAATAAAGTGTATTAAATAAGGGAAATGATTTGTTTATAATTTTTTGTTACAAATTTTTGTATATTACACTATGAGCTCCCGAAAATACATAGTGTAACCTAGTGTACTTCTGGAAGCATACAGTGTAGTTTGTAAAAAAAAATTCGTAAATATAATCCTCTCGTTAAATAATATGTAAAAAATAATAGTTATATTGATGACATTCAACTTTATAATATCGAGAGAAAGTACAAATTAGTTTAAATGGAAACAGTAACTTCACTTCACGTTATTTCAATTCCGCTGCTGACGGCGACCCCAGCTTGGTTTCTCATTTTTCTCTTAGCATTGACTTAGGTATGTATAGGTGGACTTTTTTTATCTCAAGAAATTGCTTCTTCCTTCTTCTTCTTGTTCTTTATTTATTTATTTATCAAAAACAAAGTATTTTTATTTAATTTTTGTGTCAGTTATTCGAATAAAAATAGAGATAAAATTTTTTGAAATCATTTTCCCTGGAAAACCATTCCTTGATATATCTCTGGGTTTTCTTTGTTTAAATAAATATTTTTTTATAATTAAATGTTTGCAAATCATCTAAACTTGTTTGGGTCTCAGTTTCTATGGATAAAGAAATTGAAAAATTCATTAGCTAATAAAAAGTCTCATACATTGGGATATGAGGATTTTTCATAAAATCCCCAATATATAAGATGCTATAGTCATAGTTCTCAATTGTTTATTCTATTATTAATATCAATTGAAGATAAGATTTTCTCACCTTCAACAAAGAACATCACATTGACAATAACGTTGAGGGGAAATATTGAAACATTGGCAATTCCTAGGCTTGGAGCCTGGTCTATATTGTTTGAGGAATAAATTATAACAATCCACGGCTCCAACAACTCCACAAAGGCCATCCAAATACCATATTTGTGTGGGACAATACTTGACCGCCCATGTCCCTCTCCCTGTCCCTCTGTGTTACATAAGTTAATATAATTAAGAGGGGTAGGATATTCTTACACGGTGTAAGAGTTAGAAGTCTTACACTCTATCTTAACCATTGATTCACTTGTATCCAATGGCTCACATTACTAAAAAATTTGAGCCCTTAGATAAAAATGAAATCAACGGACAAGATTAAGAGTGTAACTTACACTGGTGTAAAATGATCCTGACTCTAATTAAGAATATAACATAATCTCTCTTTGAAAAATTATATGAATGACAATAAGAAGAATTCTAATAATAATAAATCATGATATAGTTGTACCAGTGGTGTGACTGAAGAAGAGAGCGAACAAAGCCAAAATAATCAGAATGCTTCCTAGCTTCATGATATAATATTTGCTTGAACACAATGTTCTCAACTTAAACTCTAAAAAAGATGGAATATATATGTTGCCTTCAAATGAGAGGAATATATATATATATATATATATATATATATATATATATATATATATATATATATATATATATACCAGTGGGTTCCAGAAGTGTGAGAAGGGAAATGAAGTAAACTAGAGCAGAAATGGAAAGCAGGAAAGTAGACAGACTACTATATGAATTAAATGACTGAAATTAAAATGCAGAAATTAAAAACATAAAATAAATTTAAGGTGAACGCTGGGGTAATTCCACTAGCGTGAGGGGATGAGAAGAGAAGAATTGATTTTACATCAGCAGATATAGAAACATATTTTATTCAAACATAAGGAAACATAACGATTACAGTTACAGATTGAAAGAGAAAACAGAGAAGAAGAGAAAACTCAAAAGTACCTTGCAGTCTCTCTCTCTAGACTATCTCTCTAAAACTCAGCAAATAAAAGGATGCCTTCAACAATCTGAAGAAATCCTATATATAGACTAAAAAACACTATTTCTACAGTACAGGTCATGCAACCGGAACTGTTTCAACAGTGCAAGTTTGAGTGCACAGTAACTGCCGACACTTTCGAGATTTTTGACTACAGTGCCTGCCGACACTTCTGATTGCGTCACTGGTTGCGTCATTTCTGCTGACATCGTGCTCATGTCATTCTGTCATCAGCTATTTCAACAATCTTCTGCCAAAACAATCATCTTCATTTTGGTAGAAGTCATCTGCTGAAGAGGAGATGGATGGAGAAGGCGAACCATTTTTCTGTTTAAAATTTCCAGTTTCTTCCTCTTGAAGGAGTTGGAGGATGCTCTGCAAATTTTTTGCAAATCTTTCCTTGCTGGTTGAAGCAGATAGTGCTGCTGTAATTTTGGCCTTCTGATTCAGGAAAGTACAATTTTCTGGATCAGCTGATTTAATATATTTTGGATGTTGTTTAAACCAAAGCTTGACATTTTCTGGGCAAGCTCTAGATGCATCAAATTTCGTCCACCATTTAACAAATGCTTGTCGTTTAAGTATTGGCAGTTTGGTGCCAGATTTATCTCCATAATGATACTGCCATGAAAATATACATGCCAGAGAAAATCTAGAGAAAAAGTGCAGATCTATTGAAAACAGATCTGTCAGTTTGTCAAATTTTTCTGAAAATATTGTTAATCCTTCAAACACCATAGGTGGAAGGATATCAAGGATTTGTCCAAAATAATCCCACCATTTGAAAAACCATTGAGGGAATTTATATTGAACATTTTGTTTAAAATAAATTAACCAAGAGTGTTTATTTTCTTTATTTTGCATAAAGAATACATTAGTCCAGGCTAATTCATAATCCCAGTAATTATAACTGATTGGATCATAAGGTTGGGAAAATTTAGTAACTTTGTTTGGGTTTCCATATTCTGATGGAGTAATTACTTTCAGAATCTGGATAGTTGAGTGAGTTATAAACTCAGGGTCTTTTGGACTTCTATAGTGTTTGATTGAAATAGAGTTTGAATCAAGTAAAACAAACTCATAGAAATTTTGGGATTTATTTGAAGAAAGGGGTTTGAAATGAAATTGATTGCCTTTGAAGTCTTTGGGAAAGATCTTCGCAGGTAATTTTGTTGGCTTATTATCCCAGTAAGCTGGTTCCATCTGAATAACTTCTAGGAACTTGTTTTTTGGGATATATGGTGTTTGAGCTTTTGATTTTTGGGTAAAGACTGGTTTGGGTTGAATTTCTAGGGCCCTGTTTGGACGGTTAGAAATCTGCTTATTTTTTAAGTTATCAATCAAAACAGAAAGACTTTCTTCATGTTCATCTTCAGAGGCTATTTCAGCCCAGGTTTTCTTTGGTAGATGAGTCAAACCTTGGTCTTGGAAGGCTTGAAGGATTTGGATTGGCATAGCATAATCTGCTTTGGTTTGTTTAGAAGAGGAAGTATCCTCAACTCTTTGGGTGGATGACCCAGTTTGGGGTTGGGTTGATGACCCAGATTGTTCTTGGGCTGGAGACCCAGACTTTTCTGATTTTTTAGCTAACCCAGCAAGGATTAGCTTTCATTTCCTCTCTTTAGAAGAGGTTGATTTTACCGATTTCGGCATTTCAGGACACTGTTTACCTTCCCTGCAGAAATTCACGAGTGAGATAATCAGGGAGAGAGTTTGAGGTGCCTTTGAGATATTCAATTTCAAAATCAAAAACACTTAAGATTGCTTGCCATCTAGCAAAAATTTGTTTAGATGCTAAATTCTTTACATCTTTTTGTAAAATGTCTTTTGCAGATTTGCAATCAACACAGATTAAAAACTTTTGATTTAATAAATCAGATTGAAATTTTGAAATGCATAAAACAATTGCTAAAACTTCTTTTTTGACAGTGGAATATTTTTGTTGTGCTGAATTCCAATGTTTTGAAGTGTATGCAATGATTAGTTCTTTGTCTGAGACTCTCTGTTTAAGAATGCCACCATAACTTATGTCTGAGGCATCAGTTTCAACAATTTTGAAAGCCTGAGGATTGGGAAGATAAAGACAAGGAAGTTCCTTTACCTTAACTTTGACCTGTTTGACTACGTCAGTATGAACATCAGTCCAGGGAGGAGGGTCTTTCTTAAGACGATTATGGAGAGGCTTGATTAGATTATTAAGCTGAGGAAAGAAGTCAGCTACATAATTTAAACAACCAAGAAATCTTTGTAATTGAGTTTTATCAATAATTTGATTGGGAAATTTGTCAGCAAATTCAATAGCTCTACAAATTGGAGTAATAGTCCCTTGATAAATAGTATGACCGAGGAACCTGATTTTTGTTTGAAAAAGATTGATCTTTGATTTAGAAAGAGCTAAACCACTTTTCTTAATTACATCTACAAAAATATGAAGATGTTTAAAATGTTGATCAATAGATTGAGAAAAGACAAGAACATCATCAATGTAGACGATAGTGAAAGTTGAGTATGGATTGAAGATATCATTCATGATTCTCTGAAATTCAGAGGGAGCATTCTTCAGTCCAAAAGGCATTACCTTCCATTCGTATTGACCAAACGGAACAGTAAAAGCTGTCTTGTAACATTCATTGTCATTGATCTGGATTTGCCAAAACCCAGATTTCATGTCAAATTTAGAAAAGATTTTTGCTGAATTCAAACGATTGAGAAGATCTTTCTTATTTGGAATCGGATATCGAATCCATTGAAGAGCTTGATTAAGAGGTTTGTAATTGGTAACTAACCGTGGAGTTCCACGCTCAATTTTAGATTGCTTATTGACATAGAAGGCAGAACAAGACCAATGACTCTTGCTCTTCCTGATGAGACCTTTAGCAAGGAGATCAGCAATTTCTTTTTGACAAAAGGCAAGAAGTTCACCACTCATTTGAATTGGACGAGCTTTGGTTGAGATTTGCCTTTCATTAAAATCCTTTTCATAGGAAAGATCTACGATATGTTTTTTCCTTTGCCAAAAAGCATTCAGAAGATCAGAACAGATTGTATTCTGGATTTGTTCAAGCAAAACTTTGATCTTTTGTTGAACTTCAGGCTGCTTTAATTGATTTTCAATATTCTTAAAAGAAATTTCTTCTTTAAGGAAATTGATTTGCTTTTGTTTGTAATGGATAAAATTCAAATCTCTTATGATGGGTTTCTTAAGAAATTTAAAAAGAATTGGTTTGTCCAAATGATAAGTAATTATACCTTCATCTGTGATAGTTAGAGGAAAAAGAGATTTGATGAACGGGGTTCCAAGAATAACTCCATTTTTGATATTTTTAACAAGGAGAAACGGTGTTTCAACTTTTAAATTATCATTTTCAATGATTGCTTTAGGAAGTTTATAATTAACTTGAAGTTTTGAACCACTAGCAGTACTAAGCCGTTCAGAAGTCTTTTAAAAATATATAGTAGGAATTAGACCTTCTTGAATGCAGTTTGAATCTGCCCCTGTGTCAAACAGAGCTTCAATTTCAAGGTCAAAGTTACCTACATTGAGTTTGATTGGGATGTAGAATTTTTGAATTGTTAATTGATTAATTAATCCTAAAACTTCTTCATCTTTAAGATTTTTATCCTCATCTGGTTTAGACAGAGTATTTTTCATACTCGTTCCTGTTGATTCTTCCTTTTGTAATTGAAGAAGGATGTTCTAATGAGTTTGTTGTTGTTCTTTGATTTGTTTAACTTCAGTTTTGAGAATATTGATCTCATATCTTTAAGATTAAACTTAAGATCTTTAGATTTAGAAGAACTGGTTTCCAAGGACGATTTTAACTTTGCTAAGGTTTGACAGTATGATACTCAGGACATTAATTTCTGCGAGGACTGTTTTAGAAGATAAATCATCTTCATGGATTTGATTTAAGTCTTCTAGATCTTTACGATTTTGAGTCTTTTCTTTTGCAAGTTGACGTTGGACTTTATCATCTT